>NC_056745.1:749576614-749689114 GCF_019279795.1 Protopterus annectens
ATTTAACATCAGGAAGGTGCTTTCAATGCATACACTGTAAAACCACGAGATTCAGAAACAGCTTCTTTCCACTAGCCATCGGGTAACTGAACAAGGAACCATACCCTTCACACTGGACATTAAGACAGTAATCCAACAATACTGAACCATACCCTTCACAGTGGACATTAAGGCAGTAATCCAACAATACTGAACCATACCCTTTACAGTGGACATTAAGGCAGTAATCCAACAATACTGAACCATACCCTTCGCAGTGGACATTAAGGCAGTAATCCAACAATACTGAAAAGTCTCTATAGTATATGTAACAAGGTCTTACAGCACCCAGACAGCAAAGTCAGCAGTAATCAAACTGTACTATCTTACTGTGCACTGTAAATGTAGGCCTTAGATCAATCACTTAAGTGCTTAAGTGCTATTTTTCCAGTGAAAATAAGCTAGTAACCTAGTAATGCATGACTATCTGCTTAATCCGTGCAGCTATGCGAGTATTTATTGTTGTTGTTTGTCATCTGTATCTATAGAATTTTGTGTATTATCATGTTAAATGTAGTCTATGTATTGTATGCACATTGAGTCTGAAGACATGTAATTTCGCTCGGTTCACACTTTGTGTATCGAAGTGACAATAAAGTTTACTTTGACTTTAACTTTGTATTGTTATAAAACATCATGTTACAGATGGTAATAGATTTTCAACATATGCATACTGATATATGGTTTTAAGTTCCAACCTTTCCAAGTCTGACAATATTTTATCTAATATCGCCTTCTCTATTATTTTTCCACAACATGAAAGTAACGTTATAGGTCTGTATGACTCTAGGTTTGCCCTACACCCCTTTCCTTTTTACTTAAAAATGGATTTAACAAGTGCATGTCTCTAATCATTGGGAATCTCTCCACATTTATACAGCCTAATAAATAACATATATAATGGTACTGTAAGTTTCTGAGATAGTGTTCTCAGGTCATTATTACTAATTCTGTCTCCTCACTGTTTTGTTTGGATACAGTTTGAGTAGTTCTTTTTCAGTATAATCTAATGTGATTTCAGTATCTGAGGTTACCTGGCGCTCATTAGTTCAGTTTATCATCCCCTTTTGAAGCCAAACTGCTCGTTACCTGGATCTCACTAGGACAGTTTATCACCCCCTTTTGGAGCCAAAATGTATTGCATAAGGTTTTGTAAATATATCTATAATCTGTTGATTGAGAATAAATTTAGAATCTGCACGATGTTTGTCAATTTGTGTGTCTTTACTCTGACACATCCCCTGCTTAAAAGCATAGATGTTAAGTTTCAGGATTACCAACTGGTATACCTAGGTTTTAAACATGGCTGGGGAACAACTGGACAGCAGCAGTATCTGTGCAGAAGAAAGATATAACAATCTACTTCTGTAATATGCCGTCAAAGTCCTATGGGGTCTTACTACACAGTCACCATAAGTTGATTTTTGACTCATGGGAAATTACATGCTTGCTTACTCCTACCACATGTTATGTGACTATAAAATGGTTTCCTATTATGCTTGATATCTTTATATAACTTTTATCTAAATTTTTCTTGATCTTGTCTCACACTATGTTTAATTTGTCTGTCCAGCTTGTTTATTTTAGTTTTCAAAGTCATAGTTCGACCTCTTTTCCATTTCTTATATTTTTTGTCTCTTACCTTAATCAAGTATCTTGTTCGTATGGAAATATATTCTGCTGGCATTATATGCCTAGACAATGATGTTAAACATTTTTATTTTTTTTATTTTTTTTGTATTCAAATCATTTCTCTTTCAAAACCTTTCACATTCCTTCCACAGTTTTCCCACTGAATGCATTACTACAATTAGTTTACATAGTGACTGCTTTGCTTCCATATAATCTGTTATTAACCTTCTGTGAATTGGTTTAGATTTCAGTTTGACAGAATTGTCTAGCATGAAATTAAGCTTTATAACCCCATGGTCACTGGACATCAATGGTGGTAAAACTTGACAAGAAGTAACATTAATTTATTTAGAAACACAAAATGTCAAGTATTTTCTGGTGCCCAGTAGGCTTTTTTACAATCTGAAGCAATTGTTCCTGAACATATGTTGCAAATAATTTCCTTACTAATGTCATTGTATCAATATTATTTGTTTGTATCTGATGAATTTAATCCGACAACCACTACTATTCTTCCCTATTGTGTTTCTTGCAAAAAATGTGTGAATTTCCAAAGGTCATCTGCATTTAACTTTGGTAGTCTGTGCACTCCAACAAGAGTAATATGTTCCAGGATTGTCTTTATTGTCCCAATAACACAATCCACAGCATTGGTGTTATCATTAAACATGTAGTAATCACAAGGTCTCATAAAATCTTTAAGGCCTATCATAACACCGACACCTGGTGTTTTGTTAGAATGAATATTACAGTAAAAAATATTTACAACCTGACAGAACTGATTTCCAGTTATTGCTCTACAAAGATGTTTCACAAACAGTAATAACCTCAATCTTATGAGAGCAATAAAAAATTATCAATGCTCCTAGCATTAACTACCATCAGACATGCATCAGATGTTGCTTTCCGTAAACTGTTATATTTTCAACCTGGCAAAAGTCCTGCCTTGTGTTTGTCAAATACTGCAAAATTACCAAAGCAAAAATTCTCTTTCCTGATCTTGACAAAAGCATGCCATCCCGTCTAAACATGTGTGTTCCCAAAATTAGGTTTGAGTGCTTTACACTTTTCCATTTCTTAAAACAAGACCTTTTTCATCCAGGTGTTTACCCAAAAATATTTTCATAAAACATGACCTGACTCTTCTTACCATATGTGATTTCTGAAAAATATGTTCTATCAGCTGTATACGGTAAGCGATCTAAGAGGACTGCAAGTCTCCTACTAATAGTCAGATGATTCTTATGGATAACATAATCTGTACCAAAATGAGTAAAAACAGATCCATTCAACCTTACATTAAGGCATTCTAAGGCATTTTTTACATCCTCTATTTTTGTTGTGGGTAAGCATAACACTATTTATATTCATTATCTTCTCTGTAAATATAAGTATCAGTTCCACTAACTGTATCTCCAATTACCAGAATAGCTTTTCTGATCAGATCTGAAAAATCCTGAACTTCTAATTCAGTCATATCTGCTCTATCAATTGATAGAAATGACTAATCTTCATTACCATTAGTCTTATTAATCCTACTGTTTTCATTTTTTATTACATTTGCAAGCATGCAGCTTTTATCTAGCTGGCTTTTTTACATCCACAGCTTAAGCCATGTTTTTCACTTCTGTCTTCCTCCTTTTTTTCTTACAGTAATGTTCTTCAGTCCTTCCAGTTTCATTTTGGTGTCTTTCTTTTCACCTGCCCCGTGAATTTTTTCTTCCTTCTTTTTTGAAAAATGTAGAGTTAAAGTTATCAATGGTGAGACAGAGTAGGGATTAGAATTCTGACGTTGCATACAGCAGTTCGAGTACCAGGACAAGCCTTCAATTTTTACATGGGAAAGAATGTTAAAATTATTTTTATTTTTAAATTATATAGTAATTGATTTTTATTAACCAGATGACTGTAGCTGGTTCAAAATGGAAGTGTCAGTGGATAAAACATGTGAAATCACCCATGTAAATCCCAGTGTCCCATACAGTATAGTCACACACCAGGGTAGTGCAATAAAAGCACATAGGGAGACGTCATGTAAAGTAAACCATGTACACTTAATGATAAGTCAGTGATGATTAATTAATTTGCAGTTCTGAAATGTTTTCTTAAATGGAAACTGAGCAATGCTGAGCCGTCCTTAGCTCTGCTCAGCTGGTTTGAGCATTACTTAGATGTTAATTGTAAGCAGCAGTCAGCTCAGCTAAGTGTATTTGCACACCTCTAAGCACTGCTTAGCATCTACCCCTTTAAGCACTGCTCAACTCAGCTTAGCAGGTTTACGCACTGCTTAGGTGTGCTCAACATTTTTTAAATGATCCAATGATGGCAAAGTGTGAGAATATGGCTTTATTTAAACCACACAGGATGGAATACAGACAGAACCTTTTGTAGTTTGATCTGTGCAGGAACCATGTCTGGCACTGGAGAGAGACCGTGCTTTTGGGCACAGAGCTGGGGCATTCTGGAGTCCGGGGTCATGGCTGGGCTCTTTCTCAAACACCATGATGGCAGATAGCTGCAGGGCAAGTATCAGGGCTCACAGTACAAAATGGAGGCCTGGGACCTTCTGCCATGCAACTTCACCAGTGCCACTGGAATCCCCTGAACTGGTGAGCAGGTATGGCATCATTATGCTGACCTAAAACATAGGAAAAGGGTGCTTTTTGCCCAGTGGAGCCAAGATTCTCAGGCACAAAATGCTGCAGTAGTTTGTAAGTATCTCATCCATAGCTGTGCCAAATTTTAGTCTGAGTATGTGATAGACAGTTATGCATGATGTTTGCTTTCCCACTACAGCTGCAGTGGAGAGGGCTAGCAATGTGAAGGCCCATGCGGACAGACTATCAAGGCTGCACCAACAGGCTGGTGAGTTCAGATCTATCTTGCAGTATATAATGCAATAAATAAGAAGGAGTACGTTGTTTGCTGTCAGTAGGTATAGTGTGTTATGTGTCTACTGAATAAAGTTTGTCAGCCTAATATTGATCTATAGGATATGAAGTAGTAAAGCACTGTTTCGTGTTACTAAAATAAAGATTTATACCACAAACTGTTGTGTTTACTCTGGTATGTTGTTTTAGAAATAGAATGCATACAGGTTCTTCACAGCAAATAAGGCTTTGACAGCATGCATTAACTGAGGTTGTTTTGAGAACAGCTGTTATGCAAAACTGTAGATTGTGGAGTTGTAAAACCAGATATAAATGAAATATGAAATATGTTATACACTAAGATCTGAACCCTGAACAGTAATGTGTAATGTATTATAGTGTGTCCCCTGCAGCATTGACTTGTGTTAAGCTTTGCTTTCCAGAGTGTATTATTTCAAAGGATTAATATACAGTGCACTGTCATGCATGAATCTCAGGATTACAAGGTCAGACTGCCTAACCAACAGAGTATTAGGCAGAAATCAATCAAACAAAAACAGCAGTTCCCCAGTAGCTCAGTGTGATGTGAAATAACTTTGTTGTTCAGTTTTGCACACCCAGATATGGTTTGAATCCAAGAAGTGGTACTGAGATGTGTGCATATACACACTCAAGGAATCTTGAATATTTGTAGAAATAGTCAGATAGTGTTAACAGATATTTTCTCCACAGGTCTCACATGTAAAGAAATGTTTGTAGTAGCTGTATGAAGGGTATACTAATACACCATGTACAACTGTTCCACCGTCCAACCCCATGACTGCAAATGACAGCAGGATAGGTACATACATCATGCACTCTTCCCAATACATTTCTTTCAAGTGTCATGCTGTCACGGCTAGTGGTCACTACTGCCAATAACCTTGGACACAGATAGGAATCCAGGTGAAGTATGCCAGTAGTACACTCATACAACATCAGAGCAAGGTACCCCATCTCTGTCATATATGTAACCCTGGCATGTATGACTCCCCTCTAGTCATGTACCCAGTGTTGTCACAGTTTGCCCCATACCTTTCCAAGTTGACAGTTTAACTGGCATGTATGTGCTACAGAAGCTATGGGCCATAGGTAGATGCAAAGTGAGGACAGACCTGTAGAGTACTGAGCAGTACTGTTGTGATAAATAGAAGCCTATGCAGTTGTTAATAGACTCCCCCCCCATCTGCATCAATAATTATTATTCATATACTACAGGTATGTTGTTTTCATAACCTATTGTTGGGACGTGTTCTATTATTGTTCATATATTTAATTGGTTGCATATTAATATACTTTGTTCAAATGCCATTGTTGGTGGTCTGTTGCCATCAATGTAATTGGCATGCTGTTACAATGCTTACTGTTGTCCATTTATACATGTGGTCAGTTTGCTATGCAACTGTGTCACATATATTGTTTTGAGTTAATTGAAACACCCACTCATGCTGTTATAACTTATTTTTAAATGATTTGTTCATGAATAACCAATATATTTTGGAAAACCTCAACACCATAGCACGTTTGGGAAGGCAGTCCCCAGGGATCCTCATCTGGCAGTGGCACAGGGCCCTAGCATGTCTGGGACCCAATTTGGAACTTCCTCCTCCGCTGGTCCTGCACCACCTTTGGGTTGAACTGTCTCAGGGGATGGGGCCTGCCCCCCCAGGCATGGGCTCGGATAGGAGCCTATCACCAGCCGCACATTCCAGGGTATGGTGCACAGTGTCATCTGCTCAGAGTTGGATGGATGGCTGAGCCAGATGAAGGGCCACCTGGTGCACCTTGAGGGCAGGTTGCCCCTGTTGTCCATCCCCAGCACAGCCACCTTCAGGGCCATGGTGACTGTCCATGGGTGGGGACCTCAGTCCCACTGTATCCATTTGGGGGATCATGGGTGTCTGATTCCCAACCACCCTCCCTGTCCAAGGTGTTTATCCCTCTCATGTGTCATATACCACCCCTGTCTGCTGTTTTGTGTGTCTTGTCTGTCTGCAGATGCAACCTATCTTACCCAACCTGCATCCCCAAGCATACCTACAGCCCTTCCCCAACATCCCACTTTCACCTTAATAAAAAAAAAAAAGGGCATCTGTCCTGCAAAAAAAGTCATTGCCTCATACATAGCTCAACATTTTGCCCCCATGTACAGTGACATAAATCAATCTACACTCAAATTACTCTACAAATGTATGTTGCCAACATCCCTCCCTGTGGGGTGTGAGAATGTGAATTCCACATTTTCCACATCATTCACAGCTGCTGCTGCAAAAGAAATGTAGAGCTATGGTCCTTTCCTACACATGCCCTGCACATCCCTAGCTACTTTTCCTAATGTTTTACCCCCCTGCTTGCCCTCATTGTACTACTTTCCTATCACCCTTTTTTCTTTTTTTTATTTAAAATTAGCGCGGGAATAAGTGAAAATAAGTGACGCTAAGCGAAGCTAATGGGACTTAAGCGTCTCTTAGCATCACTTAGATTCAAGCAAACCTGCTTACAACTGCTTAAAAGTGCTTTAATCACTCTGTTTCATCATCCCTTGTTCTGCCCAGCAATAAAATAACCAGCACTGGCAGGTCTTGAACCCAGAACTCTACACATTGCAGTTATAGCAATGTATCACTGTGCCATAAGAGCAGTGAGATTTACTCATGCTTTTGTAAATATATCATGCATTATGGTCATTTAACATTAGTGAAAAAAGTTATCATTACCAAGTCTTGGCCACAGGACCCTATGCAATTCAGTCACAGCAAGGGACTGTGTAATTTGTAATGCTTTTACAAACATCATGCATTACAGTCATTTAACATAAAGAGAAAAATACACATACTGGGCAAGCCTTACACATAGGAACCTGTGCACTCCAGTCACAGCACCTACCACTATTCCACATGAACTGTGAGAACTACTAACGCTTCACTAAATATATCATACAGGATGGCCATCTAACATTAGGGAAAACCTGTGGAATTAGTAATGTTTTACATATATATATATATATATATATATATATATATATATATATACATATATATATATATATATATATATATATATATATATATATATATATATATATATATATATATATATATATATATATATATATATATATTCATATATATAGATATAGATATATTTTATATATATATATATATATATATATATATATATATATATATATATATACATGGGTTCACTTTAGATTATCAAATTCCCAAAAACCCGAAACCCATATGGTCGAGACCATATGATAGAGTTTTTGGAAACTCAAAACTCTAAAGTGAATGAAAAACAATGTTTCTGTAGGGGGATAAGCCCCCCTGCACCCCCCACCTCCCCCATTAGATATACCAACTCCGAGATCGCACTACAGCGAGGACATGGGAAACCTCCACTTCTGTGCTTCTGCATACAGCACGGAATGGGAGATTTCCCATTTCTTCACTGTAGTGCTATCTCGGAGTTGATATATTTAAGTAGGGGAGTGTGAGGGGTGCAGGGAGGCTTGCCCCACTGCAGAAACATTGTTTTTATGTTTTTTATTTTTCTTTATTCACTTTAGAGTTTCAAGTTTCTGAAAATATGATCATATGGTCTCGACCATATATGTTTCGAGTGTTTAGGATTTCGATACTCTAAAGTGAAGCCATAGATATACATATACATATATATATATATATATATATATATATATATATATATATATATATATATATGGTTTACTATCACAATTTCGCCATGCAATTGTACGGCTATAGTTCGGCAGGTTATGTGAGCGACCGTTATTATTGCGAATGGACTGTACATTCGCAATTATGACATTAGCTCATGTAATGGGATCGCGGTACAGTGCGGTTAGGGAAATACATCCCTTTCCTCAATGTAGTGCGATCTTGGAGTTGGAATATTAAGTTAGGGGGGATGCAGGGGGGCTTGCCCCCTGCATAAATATGAGTTTAGGCTAGTTAGGTAGGGAGTTAAGGGAAGGGTGGGAGTGCTGTTAATTGTCTAAAATGTCACGAGCGACATTTTTGACAATTCACAGCTGTTTTTAACATTAGGTACATACGGCAATGTGTACTTTCGGCGAAACACTTCGCTAATACGTACACATTTTATTTTAACTTTCGACATTTTGATAGTAAACCTATGTATATATATATATATATATATATATATATATATATATATATATATATATATATATATATATATATATATATATATATATATATATATAAAATGTAATATAATATATATATATTTTTATATGCGTGTGTGTGGGTTTGTATATATACTCAACCTCTTAGTGCAAGACATCTGCACAAAGTATTTTATTTTAAATATTTATTTTATAAACTTAGAAAGTTGCTAGAATTTCATGGTTTGTTTTAACATATATTTTCTGATATATTTCAGATCTGAAACACAACTGATTGTCATCATTTACTGACTACAATGCTCACATCATCACCATAGGCCCAAGTTAAGATTGCATCACACAGTCCTCTTCAGTTGAAGTAGACAGCAGCTGTGAAGGCGGACCACCCTGTGGGCCGAAGTAGTCAGCAATGTAAACAATGTGGGTCAGCATGGGCAAACTTATGAACAGGTTAGGCACAGGGCAACTGACCATATACACCATGCCCGGCAAAGGGCTGCTGCTATGGCCAAGGACTGTACAGCCACAGCTGGGGGTCCTGCTATGCAGGTCCCACTGACACTAACAGAGGAGTCCTTGCCAACCTTGGGGCAGCCACCGCACTCCAGGAAACCATACACACCCATGTCATGGAGGTGGGCGGCACCCAGACAACAGGCGAGAAGCATCCAGGTAAGGCCCCAGTGGACATCAATTCAATATTTTATCATTCATACTGGTATCCATAAAATATCTAGATGCATATGTCAGGTTAAACTGCATTTGTAGATGGGGTTTTGTAATGCACACAAGTGCACATCTATAGTGAATGACAGTAAATTGTGTAGTATCAGAGCTTGTAGTGTACATGTGCAGAAATGCATAATTTATCCTGTACCAATGCGACATGTGAGTCTGCTAACAATGTCTCTCCCTCACAACTACATAGGTCCCTCTGGTCTGGATGGAGAACACTAGCCTGAAGCTGGTGAGTGTAGAAATGTCTTGTTGTGGTTCACCAATACCCTCAGCATGTTAAGAACATGCATTTTTCCATGCACACAACTGTTACTCTTAGTCATTTGCAATATGTGCATGTTCACTTGTGGTGGGGTTAACTGCAGTGCATCACAGGGATCATCACAGGAGCCTATTTGCAGGAGCTGTAAAATTTCTGTAGGTGTTGCCACTGTGCTATACAGGTGTACATCAATGATGAGTACATGGGTGCAGTGAGTGTTAGGTGAAGGTCCATCACTTACTACCACACCTCACATATCTCAGAGGTGCATATTAGTAGCAACATTAAGTGCACATAGCTGCACTGCATGTTGTTGATGGCCTGTCCAGAGTGTGTATGTTGTGGTCTGATTGTGTGTCATGCATGTCATCATTCAGATATTGTGTAGTCCATATAATGCCTTTGTGCAACCTCACCTGGATGTGTCTGTGTGTGTGCATGCATGCATGTGTGTGCTTGCATGTGTGTGTGTGTGTGTGTGTGTGTGTGTGTGTGTGTGTGTGTGTGTGTGTGTGTGTGTGTGTGTGTGTGTGTGTGTGTGTGTGTCCATGCATGCATACATGTGTGGGTGTGTATCAGCAAACTATATAGTGCAGATATTAATTTATATATGTTGTCTTCCCCTCACAGGTGAACATGGAGGTTGTTGTCCCTCGTACTCACAACCTGATGATAGTGTCTCAGCAGACTCTGATGATGGTAGTCATAGTGAGGCACAGGTGGGGTTGTTGGGGGCTGAATCTGTGCCATCAGTTGGTATCCCATTTTCACCCACAATGTCCCCCCACACAGGCAGTATGCCCACACATACCCGTCCCCAACAGCCACAGATAATGGACAGTTGGAAGGAGATGGCATGGAACAGGCTAGTGTAGTGACTATGGCAAGTGTGAGTGTAGACACTAGCCATAGCCAGAGATCAGCCGAGGTCCCGCACAGGTGAATGGACAGGGGTGCTTGAAGGAGGACTGCTGCTTGTCAAGCCCCTTTTACAAGTGTCACAGCAGGTGTCACCAGACACATGTTTTGGTCCATCATATAGGCACAGGCATGTTCTGAATGCAACACCAGACAGATGCACAGAGTCATGAATGCAACACTTGCTGCCATGTGTGACAACCTCCATGGCCTTGGCAATGCCACACATTATTATGCTGATGTCATGGATAGATGGTGGGGTGAGACATTGTCAATCCTCGACCATGCAATGTCTGTGCTGGAGCATGTGGTGGGAGTAGGGCATAGGCCAATTGGATGTAGGTCAGCAACAAGATCAGCTGAGAGTCAATGGGGCTGTGCACATTCACACTACTGTAGTGGCAGTATCACCACCACTACCAAAGGGAGGGTGCTGTGCACACCACAACAGAGCAGGCCATGGGCATGTGGTCCTGGCCGGTCCAGTCAAGGACATGGATCCAGCAGACACCTGCAACCATCGGGGAGTAGTAATGCATCTGATCTTGGGCCTGGTGATGCTGTGAGACTCCTGGCAAAACCAGTTCCTGTGTCCTTGGCCAGAGATGGTGAACTGTACATCCTGCCATGTACAGTACATGGCTGTTCAACATACCTCTGTGTAGGGCAACCACATGGCTTGAGTGTGTGCATACTAACACTCACATATCTCTATCACAGGCAAGTCACCACCAGACACACCCAGCATCTCTGCATGACCCATTTAGACAACATCCCTCAAAATACACACATATGATGTCAAACATATGGCCCAGCCTTGGCCTCTGGCAAACTCACACCTCACCCTGTGTATATGATGACATCTGTGTCACATCACTGTTTTCCATACCATCGAAGCAAGGACGTGCTAATATGGGTCAAATGCACAGGGTGAATATAGTACCATGTAGTAATGCAATGCTGTGTAAGGTGCTGTCTGCTGGCAGTTGTTATGGGTACACATCAAAGTGCATGTACCTTTTTAGCCATGATGCATTATTGCTGTTATTACTGCTGACTGACTGTAGTCTCACATATTATATTCTGTTTGCGTGCCAGGTGTCTGTGTGTCTGCAGGCTGTGCCTGCTGACATTACTAATGATGAGTCTGGAGGAGTGGAAACACGGTGACCTTTTAATAGCCAAGGTTAAGCTGTATATGTACATGTTTAACAAGTGTGTATGCATGCAACAGTGTGTGAGGGACAATGGAAGCAGACAGTGTTGTCTTGCATTTGTACCCCTTGACACTACCAGCTAGCCTTCATACATGTCACCTGAGTGTTCTGTAGTACTACAGGCTCATAAATACAGAAGAGGTTACTTGAGTACTGGCACTAGGTCCTTCACAAGCCTATCCATTGCTTTAACCCCAACAGATTCACTTATCAGCAACTTTTTCCCCTGCCATTTCTTTCCTATCCACACAACCTTGATGCAGTTGATGAGGTATGCATGGTACTGTGTTTGACAGGTTTGGCGAGTGTATTCCTGACACAGGTCAGCCTGTGTTAGCCTAACCTGACAATCATCAGCATGTGTGTCTGCTATCTCATATGCGAGTCTGACCTCTTGTGCTGGTAGTGCACACAGAGTCATAGTCTTGTACATGGGGTGAGCACAACCTCTACCTGCCCAGTTTACAAACAATAGTGCTAGATACATAACACAAACACCACAATGGTAATGTAATGTAGTGTTGCAGAGTCTGCCACTACTATTCAAATGGATGACAATTGCAGTGGCTGTTAGGATTGTCAGTGGTGGGTTCAGGGGCCCTTAACATGGTAGAGCCATCTGAAACACACACACACACACACACACACACACACACACACACACACACACACACACACACACACACTGCTGCATGGGGACATGCATTGAGACACACATGCACACAGAGTTTACGCTTCTCATATTAGATGACCTGCCTATCTATTTATGTACAATACACAGTGATATGACTATTGCATGCACCACAGTGCCTTTGTGTTAGAAACTGTGTAACTATGCTTGTAAGGTGGATGACATCTGTAGGGGTTGAAACTAAGTTGGCAATGGGGGACTTAACAAGGTGCAAGAGGCACACAAAATGGTATAACCATTGCATACACACAGGAAAGACATCTACAGGGAATATTCATACAGAAACACATACACAGTTGCCAATAGACAGATTACTAACCCTACATATCCACTTGTATGTACTATAGTGCTACAGACACATTGCATGCACCACATAGGTTATATGCCTGGGACATAACTTACTACCTCTTACAACAAGTAATCTTGGGAATGCCTTCATGGATGGTGTGATAAACCACCCAAAATAGTGACTGGTCTCATATATTGCTCTTGCAAACATGGACAAGTGATAGATTAACAGACTTTGTATCAGCATGATGTTTCAGACAGTTACAAAGTCTGATGCTGACATGTCTGTCACTATGGTAACTGTGAAATATTTGGCAATGATTTCTCGTAAATGACCATTGTTAGGGGATGCAGACAATGTATAAGTTTCAAATATCTGGATATTCCATTTCCATAGGTTCATAGGCAGGTACTAGGCTATCGGCCCATGGGCCTACATAAGCCTAGCCAACAAAGTTCCTGGCTTATGCCACTCAAGAAAGTTATTTTCCTGTGCCATTGTCGAGCAGAGACACAGAAGTGATCCCAGGGGGTGAGTTTCCTATTTCCCATCCACTCAAGATTTTTCTTGAAGAGTGCTAATGAAAAAACTTTGCTTGACATAGATGGGTAGCCTGTTCCAGAGTATGAGAAGTCTCTGGGACAGGAATCTATCCCTCCAGCATGTCCTGTTTATTGTGGTGACAAGGTTTAGGTCCCTAGACTGTGTAGCTCAGAGGGATTGGGATTTCTTTAGGTGTAGCATGTCCAACAGCTCTGGGTTTGACATAGCTTTATATGTTAGGCAGAGATCACCTTGGAGTAGGCGATATGCTACCAAGTAAAGCTGGAGTTTTTTGACACGGTCAGTGTAAGGCATCTGTTTGAGACCAGTAATCCTCTTTGTGAGGTACTTCTGTGGCCTTTTCAGCTGCTGCAGATGTCTTGTGAGCTACATTCCAAAAGGGGTATTGTATTCTATAATGGGTCTAATGAGTGTCGAGTAGAGGGGAACAATGACCTCTTTTTTTCTGGATGAGAACCCTTTTATGATGAGGTGTGCCATGTAGAAGAACTTCCTGACTACTGTGGTGATGTGACTATCAAACGACAGACTACTGTCTATCTGGGTCCCAAGGTCTCTTATCACACATTCAGTGTTAAGTAGACTGCTGCCTATGTAGAAGTTCATGGGTACAGAGTTTTTACCAAAGGGGATGAAAATGCACTTTTTGGCATTGAGTTTGAGGTCATGGCTCTGACACCAGGCATCTGTCTCAGTGAGACCCTTCTGTAGGATTTTCACATCATTTTGGGACTCAACTATGGTTCCTAGTTTGCAGTCATCTGCAAACTTCGTTAGCTAGAGGCCTTCTGTGCTAGCCTGTACTTCAGAGAAGTAGATACCAAACAAGAGAGGTCCCAGGACTGAACTCTGTGGTACTCCACTTGCCACTGGTTTGAGGTCAGATTTGGAGTGTGCAACTTTTACAGTGTGGGTTCTGTCAGTGAGCCAGTTGGCAACCCATCTTGTGACGTAGGGATTTATACCTAGTTTTGTGAGTTTAGCTTTAATTCCAGAATGGGGGATGGTGTCGAAAGTCTTGGTGATGTCAAGATAGGCTGTGTGAAACACCTTACCCTCATCTACAGCTTTGATGACTGCCTCAAAGAAGTCTATCAGATTCAGAAGGCATTATCTGCCTTTCACAAACCTGAACTGGGTGGGATCCAGAGTTTGGAGGTTACCAATGTCTTTGTTTATGAGTTCCATGATTATACGTTCCATGGTCTTGCAGACCAGGCTTGTCAGGCTAATAGGGTGATAGGTCCCAGGATCAGTGGTGGCTCCCACTTTGTGGAGTGGGATAACTGTTGTTATACACCATTCAGTGTGCACAAAGCCTGATGTGAGGCTATGATTCAACATGGTGCTTAGGTGGGAAGCCAGTTCGTTCTGAAGTTCATGTAAAATGCAGCCTGAGATGTTGTCTGGTCCCATGGATGTTGTGTTTTTGGCTTTAGAGAGTGCAGCTTTTATCTGCATAGTTGTGATTGCAGGGACTCTGCATTCTTCCTGTATATATACGGGCCCTTTAGGGGATGAGGGCGGGTAAAGTTAGCACTGAACCTATCTGCAAGGATGTTGACAATATCAGTTGGTTCTGTAATTTTCATGTCATTGTGCTGTAACTCAGAGCAGATCTGGGTGTTGCCATTGAGATTCTTGACTAGCTATAGAATGCTTTGTGGTTGTCCTTAGAATCAGTGGTGATTTTGTTTTTGTAGCTAGCTTTGGAGGATCTTATAAGGGATCTCAGCTTCTTACTGAGGCTGACCAGGGAGCTCCTCTACTCATGGGATTTTACTCTCTTTTGCAACAATTTCTTCCTTCTGTTGTACAGTCTGTTTATGGCAGGCGACCACCAGATTGGCTTCCTTTTTTTTGGAGGATAGCGTCTTGGTTCTGTTTGGGATAGCATGATCCATGCACTCATAGAAGTGCTTATAGAGTGCATTTGTGTACGATTCAGCAGTCGTAACTGTATTGTCCATCTGCATGGATGTCATTAAGTTCACCACTTGTGTCTTAAGAAGCATGAAGTTGGCTTTGGAGAAATCTGTACAGATGACTGGTATGGGCTGTATAGTTTAACATGGTGCATGTAAGGCAAATTCCATTCAATGGATCTTTAACATAATGCCACAGGGAGGGGGTCAACAAGCCTTAAAAATGGTACAACCAACACACACAACAGCCACAGGGGATATTCTTCATACACAGTACCATATTTTCTAGTATTGATATTAGAACACCTACCTATCTAATTGCTTGTATTATAGTATTACCCAGTTATTGCACATGCCACAGAGCTGAGTGGGCTGAAGAGTATATACAGGTACTTCTAAGGTGAATGACATCAGTGGGCCTTGTAAAGTAGGGCAATGAGAAGTGTATTGGGTGAAAAAGGCCTCACATTCTTAAACCCACACACATGCATACTTACCAACAATTCTACACATGCCTATACTCACAAACACACACACACACACACACACACACACACACACACACACACACACACACACACACACACACACACACACACACACACACACATTTGCCAGAGCTGAGATTAGAACCCCTGTCTAGCTAGTTATTTGTACTATACTGTTCCATAATTATGACTGTCCAAAGGTACTTATCAGGTGAATGAAATCAATGGCCTTTATAAAGTAGGGCAATGGGAAGTGTACTGGGTGTAACACACCTAAAAATGGTATAACCCACCTCCCCAGCGGATATGGTTCTCACCCAAACACACACAATATCACAGGTGCCAGCATTGAGTTTAGAATCCTTACCTATCTAGTTGTTTGTACTACAGTGTTACCCAGTTATTGCACATGCCAGGGAGCTTATAGAGCTGAAGACTGTCCAAAGGTATTTCTAAGGTGAATGACATCAGCAACCCTTGTAAAGTAGGACAATGGGAAGTGTACTGGGTGAGAAAGGCCTCAAAATACTTTAACCTCCACATATAAAGACACATTTATATGCAGACACACATTTTCCAGAACTGAGATTAGAAACCCTACCTATCTAGTTATTTACATTACTGTGTTACACAGTTATTGTACATGCCATGAAGCTTATAGGGGTGAGGATTGTCCAAAGTTATTTCTAAGGTGAATGACATCAGCAGCCCTTGTAAAGTAGGGCAATGTGAAGTGTACTGGGTAGGAAAGGCCTCAAAATCATCAGAGTGGAATCCCTAAAATATCTTTCAGTAAATGTATGTTGCCTTATACCTAACTTAAATATCTAAGCTTTCATATTAGTTTGCAGGTCCCTCAGTGAGTGTGACACAGCAGCCTACTGCAGACCACAAAAACTCCCCTCTCAGTGGTACTTACTGACCTCCGGCCCCCTATCCCTTTTCTGTACCCCTCTGAAGACTTACCCTCTAGCCCCTTTTATTTTCCCTCTACCTTTGAGCCTTGTACATTTGCTCTATCTTACTCCCTATCATTCTCTGCCTGACATTTCTCCTTTATCCACTAGGTGGCAG
The DNA here is from genome assembly GCF_019279795.1 of Protopterus annectens. Taxonomy (NCBI): domain Eukaryota; kingdom Metazoa; phylum Chordata; order Ceratodontiformes; family Protopteridae; genus Protopterus; species Protopterus annectens. The sequence continues at coordinate 749,593,532 of NC_056745.1, forward strand.
CACCATTAGACCTTTTGCCTGCTTCTACTCCATTCTAATCTTTTATTCCAACTTCTCCTCTAAATACTTCGAAAGCCAAACCTCCTCTTACTTTACTCCACTTTCCCCATATTTATATTTTTCTCTTTCCCCTGAGTTGCTCAAACCCTACTTACTTCCACCCAGTCTTTCTGTACTTCTACCTACTTACCTCAGCTCCAACCTGCAGTGGCTGATACTTTTTCAGCTGGACTCATCTGCCCTGTTGCTCTATCCCACTCTGTTCGCCCTGCGGGCTCACTCCGCTCCCTTACCCTGCCCCCCAATTCTCACCTGCCCCCAGTGGTCCTATATTTATTTGCCATCCCATACTCCGTCACCCAATCCCCTCACTAGATTACTCCACCAATTTCCCTAAAACTACCTCCCCCTCATCCAACCTTATCTTATCAAGCAACTCTCCTTTTCACCCACCTGCCTTACCTAACTCTATCTAACCTACTTATTGTTTTCACCTCTAATCAAACATTCATTCTATGATGCCTTCAATTCCTACTACAATCCTTGCCCCTTCACTACTCCTACTCCTCATTCTTCTTCCTCTGTACTATTCCACCTCTTATACCAACCTTCACCTAAACCCTCCACATCCACCTCCACCACCCTACCCTACAAATCATTTCCACAATATCTCTGCCTCTTTAACTCCATTTCACCCCTCCTTTTTATTAACATTAAAACTCTCCCAAATCCCAACTAAATATTACAAACCTAAACCCACCCCCTACCATCTTTTCCCTCACAAACTAAAGCATAACAGACTTATTCACCTTCTCTCTTTCCTCTACTTAGCAGACGACATTCATCCCAACCCTGGACCAAACATTTCTCAAACAAATAAACATAACTTCAACAACAACCCAAATTGTAAAGACCTTAAATTCCTCACCATCAATGCCCAAAGCTTAACTAATAAAATCACCCTCTTTCATGCCTGGCTAAACCATAATTCACCTGATATTGTAGCCATCTCTGAAACTTGGTTAAAACCACACATAACCGACACTGAATTCCTTCCCCCGGAATTTCAATCCCTCCGATCTGACCGTATAAATAAAAGAGGTGGTGGTGTAGCACTAATCTACACCAATCACTTATCCATCACTCCCTTCCCAAATCCTATCCCTTCCTTTCATAATGCTGAACTAGTAATTGGCATTCTAAAATTAAATGGCCATAAAAATATCTGCATCATCTCCCTTTACATTCCTCCTGGTAACAACACCAATACATTGGAAGACCTCATCTCTTGGTCCTCCTCAAATATTAAATATGAAACTTACATTACAGGAGATGTAAATATTAAATGGCAAAAAATCAGTGACCATAATCCCACCATATCAATCAATCTTTTCAATTTCACGCAACTTATTAACTCTACCAGTAGGCCCAACAAAACTAACCTCACAGGCTCCATCCTAGACTGGATCCTGGTGTCTCACCCTAACAGAAGCACAACATCTGGTGTCACTCCAGACCCTCTAGGAGACCAAATCCCTGCCTTCACTCATAGAACATCATCCTCTTCCTCCTTCTCCCACAAACTCTTACACACTCGTAATTTAACTAACTTTAACCCCTCCACCTTCTCTGACTCCCTCAAAATCACTAACTGGAATCCACCAAAAACTCTACCCCTAGACAAAGCTGTTGATTTCTTCTACTCCAAATTCCTTACTGTCCTAAACTCCCTAGCTCCAATACGAACTAAAAGCGTCAAAGCCAAGACTGCCCCTTGGCTTACTAAAGAAACCAAGAAAATTATGCAACAAAGAGATAAATCTTGGAAAAGCTATCTCCATCATAAACAACCTGAATCCTTACTTAAATACAAACAGTTACAAAACCTAGCCAAAAATGTGTCATAATAGCTATAAAGTCTTACTACAACCATTTACAAATAAATCATGCAAAAAAACCCAAACAATTCTGGAATTCTTTTAACTCTCTTCTTAAGCCTGGTACAACAAACAACCCCTGCCCTGATACTAGCAAATCTGACAAAGAAATTGCCAAACTATTCAATACCTTTTTCACCTCTTCTATTGCTGAGCTAACCAAAACCTTCCCCAACAACATCCCCCCACCCCCCTCTGCCCATGTTTCCACATCCTCACCTCCCTCTCCCCCTATCTTTGAACTTAAACCTGTATCCACTCACCTTATAAAAGAACTTCTCTCCAAACTCAAACCTTGCACCAATGCCCCTGACAACATCCCCTCCTCCTTCTTAAAAATTGCCTCTGACAGTATCGCTCTCCCTATCAGCATCCTGATAAATAGATCACTTCTCAAGTCCAATGTACCCAGACTATGGCGCTCTGCTTTCATTCTTCCACTCCACAAAGATGGCAAAAACTGTAACTTCTCCAACTTCAACCCCATAGCCATCCTTTTTCTATCTCAAAAATTATTGAAAAATGCATCCACCTGCAGCTCATGCCATTCCTAACCGAACACTGGCTGCTCTGTCCTACCCAACACGGTTTCCGTCCTGGACATAATACCAACACAGCCCTTCTCTCCTTTTTACACTTTGTCAATTCAGCTCGAGACTCTGGTAACTTAGTTTCATCTGTTCTCTTAGATTTATCTATAGTTTTCTATACCATTTCCCACTCCCATCCACCAGACCAACTATCTAACCTCAACATCTCCCCAAAAACTCTATCCTGGTTTTCTAGCTACCTTTCAGCCAGGTCCCAAGCCATGAAATAGGGCCAAGCCTCCTCCAGCTTCCTTCCCATCCCCACAGGAGTTCCCTAAGGCTCCAAACTTGGCCCTCTGCTATTTAACATCTTCGTTAATGATTTCCACAATGCTATTCCCAATACCAAAATTGTCCAATACACAGACGACTCAACTTTGATCTGCTCTGCTTCCAGCTTTAAAGAACTCCAGTCTCTAACTCAAACTGCCTTCGCAACCACTAAAAAATGGATGCACCAAAATCACCTCTCACTTAATGCTAACAAAACTAAGATTCTTCTTTTCACCCACTCAAAATCCACCACCACAGAAAAAAATTAATTTCAAATGTTTTGCCTTAACAACTCCATCATTAACACCGCTCCCTCCACTAAACTCCTAGGGATCACAATTGATGAACACTTAAAATTCAATAGCCATATCCAACTTAACATAAAGAAAACCCACATAAAACTCGGCATACTGTACAGAAATAATCAATTCCTTTTCCCCTTTACTCGACATACCTTGGCCACTACATATCTCCTCCCATCTCTTCTATATGGTGCCCCTCTGCTTACGAATCTATCTTCTACCCTAACCTCCAAACTGGAAGTATGCTACAATAAAATCTCCAAATTCGCCACCAAGGCAAATTCCCTCTCTCATCACTGCACCTCCCTACAAACTCTAAATTGGCTTGAACTCCCCAATCAACTAGACTACCTCCAAATTGCCTCAGCCCGCAAATCAATCTTTCAACCCACCCTCTGCCCTGCACTCTCCAATATTCTTCAACCTTACACCCCCCAGACCCCTTAGATCTTCTAATCAGAATCTTATTTCCATCCACAGACCCAAGCACCCAGCTGGTCAGTTTTTACTCTCCTTTTCCCTTGCTAAAAAATGGAATGCCCTTCCCTCTACCCTGAGGACCTGTGACAACCTACACTCCTTCAAAACACAATTCCACTCCTACCTGCATACTATACCTCCCAAGCTCTCCTCTTCCTTCTTCTCTCCTGGCTAGCCTTCATACCTTCCACATTTCTCTCATAGTCATACATTGTTAATGTAACTAATAACTACTCCCAACCCTATGCTTATTGCCTATCATCCTCCAGACACTTTTCTCTAACTTCCGAGTTGCTTAATTGAAGGACTACCTACTTGAATGCATTATATCTACTGTTTGGAAATTCAACCCTTTGCATGTAAATCAATTTTATCTTTGTCTTTTATTTATATTTATTACTTGTATGATCATTATGTCTTCTAACATTGTGCTATGGAGCTTTTCTCCCCGGGCCTCCACTGAAAATGGGCTCTTTAGCCCAGTGGACCTTCCAGGTCACCAAACTGAAATAAATAAATAAATAAATAATAAACTACTTTAACCTCCAAACATGCACACTTACACACACACACACACACACACACACACACACACACACACACACACACACACACACACACACACACACATTTGTCTGTACTGAGATTTGAACCTCTCTCTATCTAATTATTTACACTTTTGTGTTACACAGTTAATGCATGTGCCACAGTGCTTATAGGGCTGAGGAGTGTCCAAAGGTACTTCTAAGGTGAATGACATCAGCAGTCTTTGTAAAGTAGAGCAGTGAGAAATGTACTGGGTGGGAAAGGTATCAAAATACTTTAACCTACAAATATACACACTTGCAAACACTTATATGCACACACACATTAGCCAGAACTGAGAGTACAACCCCTACCTATTTAGTTATTTGTATTGCAGTGTTACACAGTTATTGCACATGCTACGCAGCTTATAGGGCTGAGGGCTGTCCAGAGATACTTCTAAGGTGAATGACATCAGTAGCCCTTGTAAACTAGGGCAATGGGAAGTGTACTGGGTGGGATAGGCCTCAAAGTACTTTAACCTACAAACACACACACACACACTCACACACACACACACACACACACACACACACACACACACACACACACACACACACACACACACACACACACACACACACACACACACACACACACACACACACACACACACACACACACACACTGACATTTGCAAGCACTGAGATTAGAACCCCTATCTACCTACTCATTTGTACTATAGTGTTACACAGTTATCACATGCACCACAGAGCTTATAGGGCTGACAAGTGTCCAAAGGTACTTATAATGTGAATGACATCAGCAGACCTTGTACAGTAGGGCCTTTGGATGTGTATTTAGGGGGACAGGCCTCATAATACTTTAACCTAGACACACACACATGCACACACACACACACACACACACACACACACACACACACACACACACACACACACACACACACACACACACACACACACACGTGGTTGATGTGATATTACAACCCTCTACCTCAGTACTGTTGCACAATGTGGCTCACCTTCATGCTGGCACATGTGACTGGTTACAACTGGTATGCAACTGTCCACAGCAGGACATCACTCTATGCCTTTCAGGTATCCCTGTCTATGACTCACTCTCTGTGTGTGGCTCCCTGTGTGGCTCTCTCTGTCACTGTCTGTCTCTCTCATCCCCATGTCTATGTGTATGTATGCTTGAAGTATTGCTATGTTGCATATATATATATATATATATATATATATATATATATATATATATATATGTGTGTGTGTCTATCACACACAGCAGATGCAGATATATCACATATGGACCACCTATAGCTAGGTGAGGGTAATCCTGTCTGATGGGTGTGGGTAGAGACAGTTAAGGTGTACATACCTGTCTGTATGCAAAAACATCTATGCACTATACAGTTATATACACTGATGTTGATTTAGATATGGGCTGTAATTTTCTAAGTGTATGAGCATGCCCAGTATGACCTTCTATAGTAAGAGTGAGACTCCATTCAAGAGATAGTTGCACTCCGATCCAATGTTTTGTGTACTACAGTCATACCTGTCAACCTGTTAGTGCAAGAAATCTGGAGATAGCCTACCAAAATGGGGGAAAATGGCCCAAACATAGGGAGATACTGTAAATATTGCTCTTATTAATGTAGAAAGTTGCTAGAGTAATAGAGTTTGTTTTAATAGACATCTTCTGACATATATGCCATCTGATATTGAAATATATTGTGTCATTACTTACTGACAGATGCTCAGATCATCACAGTGAGCTACCTGAAATATACAAGATGTATGATGCACAGACCAAAATATTGAACCAAACTATGGACATTCTTGCCCAATCCGGCTGGTTGAAAGGTGTGGCTACAGCCGATTGGCTGATGAAACTCTGTAAACAGTCCAGCACCTCAGTGATATACTGGCTGGGGATCTCCTGCTTGTGTGGTATTCTTCTTAACTGAAAAGCCATAGCCTGGTGTGGGTACAGAGTGCATTCTACTGAGCAGAGATGTCCATAATATGTCTGCTATATTTTGCATAGCACTGTGATTTCCAACTATGTCAGTGGCAGAGCAGTAGAGAGTAATGTGTTGAACCACTGACAAACATTTGTTTATAGGTTGATAGGTTGATATGAGGTTATTAGGCTTTTGAGCCTGAAATCCTTATGACTCCTGCAGATGAGAGTGTAGCCCATGTTAAGACATGATAGCACCCAGAGCCCCTGTCCAGCAGGGACACAGGTGGAATCACAGGACTGTATTTTCTGTTTCCCATGCACTTATACAGGGAGCACTTCACAAGGGGTATTGTGGCACTCGGCTTGATGTGAACAAGGCATGTAGTCCACAGATGAGGGAGTTTGTGGAACATGTATCTGTCACACTAACTAACCCTGATATCACAGACCAGGTTGGTAGTGCACCTACAGGTTGTTCAGTGGGCCTTGCCTTCCAGATGTGCAACAGTCCCACCATGGCAGAGTCTGGCTTGCTTTGTATGCCAGACAGAGTTAATGTCTGAGGAGTCTGTATGGGACTAAGTAGAGGGACAGTGCTGTTAGCCTATCTGTGCAGGGTAGGTGTTTGGGGTCTTGGAATCTCCTGTTAAAGAACCTCTATGGTCTCTCCAGCTGTTGCATGTGCTTTGTGAGGAGCATGCCAAAGGGGACATTGTACAAAATAATTGGCCTTATAAGCTTAGAATACATGGATCTTATGACCTCTTTGTCCCTGGATGAGATATCCTTACTTTTGAGTTGTCTCATCTATGAAGCTTTACATACAATGGAAGCAACATGGTGCACAGACTTCAGGTTGCTATCAACCTGGATGGCCAAAGGCCTCAGTACTGATTGTGTATGTAGGACATTGTTGTTAATGTGATAATATGTGGGGATGTCAGTCTCCCTGATGGGGATGATAATGCATTTGCAGGCATTCAGCTTGGGGCTATGTTTCTGGCAGCAGTCATTTGTTTTGGTGAGACCCAGTTGTAGGATGTCCACATCACTTTGGGTATTAATGACTTTTCCCAGCTTGCAGTTATCTGCCAACTTGCTCAGCCATAGGCCAGTGTTTTTGGCCTGCTCCTCAGGGAAGTATATCCCATATGCCAGAGGCCCCAGACCAATCCATGTGGTATTCCACTCATTACGGGTGTATTGCTTGGGTTGGCTACGCATCTGGTAACATATGGATTGCTGCCTAGTTGACACAGTTCATCTACAGTGGCCAAGTGGGGAATAGTGTGTAAGACTTTGGCCAAGTCAAGATGGCCGGAGTGCACCATCTCTCCCTCATCCATCCCTTTGTTGACTGTCTCATGGAAGCCATCCAGAGTTCACTGACATACCTCCCCTTGAAAAAAACAGGCCTTGCAGATCAGGCTAGTCAGGATGATGGGTGTTTAATTTCCCTGATCAGTGAACACTCTACCTTGGTGCATAGGGATAACAGTGGCTGTTCGCCACTCAGCTGTGACAAAGGGGGTACTCAGGCTTTAGTTGTGTAAGGTGCGTAGTGATGCTGCTGCCAGATCATTCCTGGGTTCATGTAGGTTGCAGGCTGGGATGTATTCAGGTCCCATGGTGGCTGTCTTCTTGGCTTTTATAGGGCAGTGATGGCCTCTTCCCTAGTGATAAGGATTGGGTGATCAGTTACTGGGGATGTCCTGCTTTCCTGATGGGGGGCAGAGGAGAGTCACCTCCGCTGAATCTGTCAGTCAGTAGATTGGCTATATCTACAGCATTTGTGTATGTTTTGCACAGATCTGGGAGCTTCCTTTGGGAATCCAGACAACTGTGAGGAAGGCCTTATGATTGTCTGTCTTAGATGTGGGCAATTTCGACTTGGGGATGACTTTAGAGGATCTAATTGGTGCTCTTATTTATTTGTTTAGGCTAGGGGTGATTACTTCCAATTGTGCATCTGCTCCTTCTAGGTCTTGGACAGCAATGTCATCCTTTTGTTACATAGTTCCTTTATTGCAGATGTTTGCAGACTGGTTTACTCTCCCTTGTGGATGATGATGTTGTCCTGTCAGGTATTCCTGATTCCATGCATCTGTATGTATGTATGTATGTAGATATATATATATACTGGTAAAGTACTTTTGTATACATTTGGACATTGGTGCCTTTTCCTCTAGTGGGGTAGGGGGCTGTTCAGCTGTTTATACCATCCCTCTGGTGGTTGTGCTCAGCTTAGGAGACATTTTAATTTTACCATGGCTAGATGTCATACCCATAAGAAAAAGCAAGCAAATACCAAACCAGTCTCCAACTGTCTATGTTTAGCAGAGCATTATTAACACCCTGTCCCTATGTGTGGGCCTGTGTCTGACTGTCATATATGTGCCTGTCCAGATGGCAGTCAGTGACAGGTTGACAGCTAGGGCCAACATGTAGTCTCATATTAACATAGCAACATAAATCATCTGAGGACCACAGCAGATGTAGAGGTGTAATGATGGACAACCTGCAAAATAGGTACACTCAGAGGTGTGAAGCCCATAACCCTGTGTGTGATATTATGGCATTTACTCTGCTCACACCACAAACACAAATACATAACAACACCCACTGTGGCCAAAGCCTGTGACTGGACTACAGAAGGACAAAGGGACACACATAAGGGGAAGGGGAACCACTGGCCAGACAAATGGAAAATGTGCACACCAAAACAAATCATCCAGTAACATAGGTACGGAATCAGTAAACATCACCCACATTTACAAACACACACCCACATAAGTGGAGGTCATCAACAAAACAAAAATGCAAACAAAGGACACCTCAGAGGCAAAAACACATGGGAACTCCACAAACCTACACACCACAGAACATGCATAGTCCATGCACCAGTGTCTCGCAACCACTAAGGCCTTACCATAAGCCCAACATATTTCTCATAGGAGACTCCATCACAACACACACAGATGTGCCTCTCACCAGGCTGGTTAAAGAGAAAGTTATGCTTACTTGTCTGTCAGGTGCCAGAATTCGCCATATCACACATGCACTCAGGTCACTCCACAACAGGTACTGTTATCACTCTGGCCTAGCCCATGGTGGTATGAATGACCTCAGATGTACCTCTCTGGACCATAGAAAGACAGACATGATTCAGCTTGCTGAATATCTGCCTCATGCAGATATGTCCCTACCCTTAAGCAGCATTCACTGTCACCTAGAATGATGGCCCAAGCATAAAATGATTGTCAGTAACAATTGGCTTACTTACTGGTGTCAACCCAGGCCTGGCATCCTGGGAACATATGACTGGCAGACCACGCTGCTTTGCTAGAGAAGGCCTGCATATGTATCACTTGGCCTTCAGGCTTCTGGTAAAGGTCAAACAGGAATGGATCATGTTTTACAGTGCAGACAAAAAAACAGGTTTAAATAACATGGTTTCACTGAAACCATTCTTGAGAGCTAGACCCTTAAAACATTGACCATTATGAATTTAACCACCAGTGTCTGTTTTTGACCAATATTTGTTCCAAGAGTGTGATGTGGGTTTTAGACTTCCTACCCTTCAGTGACTTCATGCAACTGCAAGACCTGCTGTGATATCACTGTGTAAGTCTGTCAGAGGACTATTTCATCATTGTCCCTATTTGTGTGCCTTTGCCAGACATTCCTTAATGGATTTCTATGGCTGACTTGCTGGGAGAGGCTGAGGGGCGAGTATGGGACCCCAACATTAACATCCATACATGTGACCTATGACCACCTACTATATTTGTCCCCCCCCCCCATACACTGCAGTGAGGTTTGTCAGCTAGGGGACTACTGCATACTCTGCGGAAGCCAGTATTGGGCAGAAATTTCCTGTTGTCCCACATAGCTGTCAGTTGTCTGCTGCTATCCTGATAGGCCATCCGATTCCCTTGCATACATGCAGCAATACCTGAGATATGCTACCAAAATGTACTACTACATTCATCTATTGTTAAGAACTGTGCTTGTGCTTGCAGCAGTTGTGAAGATGGTGCTTGAGGGCTGACTCTGTCAGATGCACACAGTACATGGCCTATACATGTTAAGGTACAGGTAGTGTGATGTGTGTGGCATCCATTTTACTGTGTGTGCAAGTCAGAGAGAGGGAGCAGTCCCTGGGTCCCTAGGTTGTCAGTGTATGTGCTATGCATTACCTCTTTGCCAAGGCCAGGGCATACTGGGCACACCTACATCTGCCTACAGGTGCAGGTTCAGGGGGTTCCTCCTCTGAATCCCCTGTGCCTGTGGAAGCATTTGCAATGGTGGGGGGCTGTGTGCCCCTTCCCTGTGCTGTTCCTGCTGCAGCTGTTTCCACAGGATCATATTGTGTAGCATGGCACATACTATGAACATGTTCACACATGTGGCTAGAGAGTACTGCAAGACTCCACCAGATATGTCAAAGCAGTGGAACCATGACTTGAGCATCCCAAACACATGTTCTATGTCCATAGTTTGTGAGTGTGCTTCATTAAGGTGTTCTTCAGTGGGTGTGTGTGCATTTCTGATGGGTGTCATCCTCCATGGTTCCAGTGCATAGCCAGCATCCCCCACGAGATGGCCATACTGGATGTTCCCCCTGACAAATGCCTAGTACAGCAGTGAGGCATGCCAGATGTGGGAGTCATGATAGCTGCCAGGCCTGCCAGCACACACATTCATGATAATGCCCTGGGCATTGCACACAACCTGGCAGTTGATGGAGTGATAGCCCTTGTGGTTTACATACACTCTACTGTCTTCAACGGCTGGTACTTTCATGTGGATGTGAGGGTCGTCTTTGGCACTCAGTATCTCTGGGTAGTCTGCTACATGGTGGAAGAGATGCATATTGCTGGTCATCTGTTCAGGGGAGGTGGGGAAATAAATGTGCTCAATGGTACGTGGTTGCATGGTATGCAGGAACTGGTGGAATACCCTGGATGCAGATGCCTGTGAGACCCCGATGATGTCCCCAGTAGGTCTTTGGAAATTACCTGTAGCTAGTAGCTAGTATTCTTAAGGCTACACATACCTTGGTTTCAACTGGGATGGGTTCCCCTCAGCTAGCTCTGGGTCTGTGGTGAGGCCAGCAGAGCATGGTGAGTTGCTGTAGTATGTCCCTGTCCACCCTGCAGTGATCTAGTATCTCAAGATCATGTAGTCCCTGGAATGTTACCCTGGGTCTGAACACTCTTATCCTCCTCGGTCTGGGCCGGCTGTCAGCATTATCCTCTTCATTGCCCTCAGTCTGTAGCACATACAGATGTAGCAAAGTAGCAGCAGCCCCGAAAACATTTTGCCAATTAAAATTCCCAAGTGTGTACACCAATGGTACAGAGTGTGTGGAGAAAAAACAGACTGAAAGGTGCTGCCTGTGTGATTGGCTGACTGATACATTCCACCTGCCAGCTATATTACTGAGTGGTTTGAATGGGCCACTGTGAGTAGCAGAGTCCATATTAGAAATTTGTAGTTCATTTCCTTTATTCTGCTATTTCCTTTTTTCCCCCCTATTTCCATTGTGTTTAGGCTCCGCTGCTCACCACGCAAACTGTTTTAGCTAGTGTAAACATTGCTCAGCAGACAACGCCCTCCCGTGGACACAAACGCACATACTTTCTTGAACCAGCTAAGCACAGCTAAGCAGCCTCAGACACCCCCCCTTGCTTAGCGGAGTGCAAATAGGAGTCGCAGAGCTCTAATGTGCTTACACCAAGCATGACACACCCCTACTTCTTCTGCTTACACCACCACATACCCCACTGACTTAGTCCCTAGTTACACCACTACACCAGAGCCTATGCCCTTAGCTACCACTGTTACCTGTTACTGTTATGAGTCTGTATACTGCCCATTAAAACGGCAAAATTCATGTTTCACATTTAATTGTCTTTTTACAGTTTTTTTTATTTTCTACATGATTGCATTTGCGTGCTGTTGCTCTCTACTTAAATTGCTGAAATTGGCCAAAAAAATTTTGCTTTTTGCTTTTTTAAAACACTTTTGCATGCCAGTGACCATAGTTTTGGACATTAGCATGCCTAATAAACATAATACATGCTTTACTTTGAACTGTCATGACCCTGTTTTGATTTTTGCAGAAATGTGCACAGTTAGTAACCGAATACATTTCTGCTGTGGACATGGCTCCAACACGGATACCTGTCTGCTTGCTGGATCAGTAATTCACCTCATTTGTATGGTTTTCACCAGCAAATGAGGTGATTTGCATTATTTATTTATTATTTTTATTATAGAGGGAAGATGGTTGTAGAGGGTTTCACCAATTTATTTTTTAGGTTTGTGGATGTCAAGGAGGTTTTGGTTGGTGCTTCTAAGTTTTCTGGCTGGGAGGTATTAATTTAAGATACTGGAAATGTTAGGGAAGAAGGAGGGTTTGTAGAGGATGGAGTGGATAATATTAAGTTGATAGAAAAAAAAAAACAAACAGTGATGGGATTTAGGTTGAGTTTTGGTGGCAAATCTAGTTATTTTGTGATATGTATTTTCCATCTTATTCAGTAGTGTTGCCTTTAGGTTAGTGAGGATTTGGGAGCCATAGAAGAGACAAGGTAGGAGATAAGCAAGAGAGAGTAACCATGGTATCTGTGTTGGAATAGTGCTGGGAGGCTCGTGCACACTCCTAGCCTTGTTTACTGAAACGCACAGGCTCGGAACTCCATGTTCAAGCTATGCCACTATTCTTACATGGAGATTAGCTCTGTGTAAGCTTCATTGAATCCTGGGGATAGTCTTTTTGACAGTCACATCCTGCATTATATGTTTCAAATTTAATTTGTGAGTAAATAAAAAAAGGCAAAAGTTCTCGTAAAGCTCTTTTTGTCCAGCTCTATAGCCAGACTTCATTTGGTCAAGTCTGTCTACAGAGCTGGACGAAAAGCGCTTTATAAAAAATTTTGTATTTTTTATGTATTAAACGTGTTGAGTACAGTTCTCCATTTCATTGGTGGTATTTCTTAGTTGGTCCGTGTTGTCTTACTGGTTTTTGTTTAATTTTTGAGTAAACATTTTTAAGTTTATTAAAGTTCTAGTAAGACTGGCCCTTTGGGTAAAAACCTAAACCCAGATGTAAAACTTTATAATGTGAAACAGACAAGTTAAAATCAGGTAAAGTATAAACATTAATACCAGAACTCACTGCCTTATGCATACAGTCCTTCACTTCCAATGAAGACTCCTCCCACAGCTCTGTATCAAATGGGTTCTGTCCCTCACCCCTTTGTAGTTTTTTGTCAACTTTACCATATTAAAATTACATTTGATCAAACTAACCTAGATGAGGAGAACATAAAGGTAATTCCAGAACCTCCATATTAATTGTTGTCTGTCTGTATACCATCCTGTAGCTTCATGTTTCCTTCCAACACTCCCCCTTCACTTCCTGTCTCTTTATTAACAAATTTTAAAGGGCCAGTAACCTCTGAACCAGTAGCCTCTGTGCTGTATTTAGATTTCATGTTAACTTCAATATTTGCAGCAGAAAAAAAATTTTGTGTATCAGACGATTGCTTATTCAATTTATAATTAAAAGAATAAGCTAACTCAGATTCATAAGCTGCCTTGTCTTGAATAACTTTCTTAAACTTGCGCTGCACAATAAATTTCTTGTAATTGTCTACGGCAATAAAAATATTGTCATAATCAGGATTTAAGTCCATATGTTTTTGAAGATGTTCCTTAATCTTTTTGTCTATTTGCTCCAGATTCAGTCTAAGGGCACTAAGCATTTTGGTATTATTTTTATATATGAGTTTTAAAAATTCAATACCAGCACTATTAAAAAAGACTACTTCCTGATAAAAAGGACTCTCTTTATCTATGCCATTATGAGTTTTAAAGAATCTCAGACCCTTAGGTACAATGTTCAGTGAAATACACTTTCAAAGTACTTGTTTTCTGTGACAACAGCTCAATATTTTTCAGTCCTTTTTCTAGGTCAGCCAAAAGAGATAGAAAATTATTTTTGTCTTCCTCTTGATACAGAGAATTAATAGTTTCTTAATAAGGATCATACAATGCATTTAAAACTGAAACCACATACTTAAAAACAATTCACCATTAACGGGAACTTAATCAGCAGCATCTGTCACATTCCTAATTGACACTTCAGCTGAAGTTGGATTAACTAGTGGCTTCTTTGCTGATATACTATAAGAAAACTTCTTAGTCAGGGTTGTTAGTGATTTCTGTAACTCACTAGGTACCCCAATTAAATCTTTCATCATACCTTCTTGACCATATGTAACTGTATATATAGATAAGTCCAAAAGTTCATCATCCAGTGCACAAGTTATAAGGAAGTCAGAAATTCAACCAAACAAACCAAACTGACAAAATCCCTTGGAACCAAGATAAGCCAGCGAAAAAATAGCACAAAGACAAACTGAATGAAAATTCTTTAGCAAAGAAATCTGTTGATGAAAGTGTTGATTAAACTTTGCATTACGCTAACGAACGTTTCCATTTAGTTCATCTTTGGGCTGCCAGTGGTTTTTAGTTTTTTAGTGGTTAACCTTTACTAACACTAGACACTTCTCTTCCTAAATATGTTCTATTTGCTCTTTTCCTAACATTATTTATCTCATCAGTCCAGTCATTAATATATGTAACAACAGGAAAGAAGCTTATATGGAACCCTGCAGAACTCTTAAAGGAGAAACAAGGGGTGAGGAGGTGTAATGCAACCATAAATACTTTGAATTTGGTTGGACAGGTAGGTGCTAAGCCATGAGAGGGAAGAATTTGAGAGACTTAGATGTAAACTTATTTGAAGAATATTATAGTGAGAAAAGAGACTGTGTCAAATGCCATAGAGAAATCAAGAAAGACTGTAGATACCGAAGAGTTATTTATATGCAATTGAACTATATACAAAAAGGATATTAGAGCTGTGTCAGCACTACGAGAAGGACAAAAGTCAGTAATAGAAGGTTATTTGACAGTAATTTGTAGAGCACTTGGGAATATACACACTTTCTGGATAAAGGACAGAGGATAGTGATAAGGCTAAAGTTAAACATTTCTGTAGAAAAACGACCTTTGTGAAGTATAAGGATTTAAGAGTGCTTCCAACATTGGTTGAATTGAAATTCTTGTCTGTATCTATTAATGAGGAGAGATACTAGACAGACAATGATGTCAGCTTCAATTTTAAGGTACTCTGGGAGGGGATGGTCAGGGGCTACTGTGACTGGCTTGACTTTGGATAGATATGTAGGAATAGGGTAGATGAGGTAATGATTTTGAATAGTGGCAAATTGTTAAATTAGGAGGAATATGAACAGGGTCAGGGTTAGATAACAAGGTGACAGAGCTTATTATGTTGGGGCTGAATGCACAGGCAGTATGGTGTACTATTGGGCTGTAGGCTGAGAAGTTATGGCAGGTTTAAGGCGCTGAGATAGGTCAGACGAGAACTGTTGAGGTGGGCTAAAGTGGGGATCTTGGTGGTTAGTGAAATATTTTTTCTTTTCAAGAATGGCTTGGGGTTTTGGTATTATTTCTAAGAGTATAGTATGTTTGGAGAGAAGAGAGGGAGGTGCTGATTTTCCAGGAAATCCAGGCTTTATCATGCCATTTCATGAGTTGCTTGGTGGAGGGAGAATGTCAGTGAGCAGAGGACACATTTGTCTCTTTTCCACTTTAGTGGAATTTATGGGTTTAGAATGTTTAGAAAGGAGTTCTTGAAATGTAATGCAGTATCATTGAGAGTAAGAGCTTTTAGAATATTCCAGTTGAATATGTGCAAGGTTTCACAGAATTCTTCTCTGCTAAACTTTGAGTGGTTCCTTACATAGCTGAATTTTGTAGAATTAGGTGTTGATGGGTGGCAGTGAATGGCGAAGGTTGGGTTGTGGTCTCTTAGACAGCCAGACAAAATTCCTGTTTGAGTAATATTGTTGGGGTTGTTTGCTAGAATATATGATGGCTTCTTTGCCTGAAGAGTTATTAGAACTTATAGGGGTGCTTATGACTTGAACAAAAGTTATAGAAAATACAGAAAGTGACAGAGATAATTTGTATAGTAGGTGAAGAATATGGGTTGCACATGTCCTAGAGAATGTTTTTGTCTCCTAATATGATGGTTTCAAAAGGAATTATTAAGGAAGCCCAGGAAAGAACATCCTCAATACCTGGAATGTTGCTAGTCAGGCTGTGTAGTATGCAGAGGGTGATAATACAAATGGTCTTGTGATTGCTGAGTTTCAGGAAGAATACTATGCTTTTTGAGTTATTAACTTTGGAGTTACTGGGGAGAGCTGGATTTGAAGGTGGTTTGCAAATATTGTAGTTATTCCACCTGTATGCTTATATGGGTGGTCTAATCAAAGAATGTTGTAGCCTTAGAGTAAGATTTCTACATTAGGGGTGAATGGCTTTAACTAGGTTTCTGTTACTATAAGAATGTCTGAAGAATTTTGAACTGTTCATTAATGTATGTGTGAGAGTTTATTTATGCTATGAATAGTGAGACAGTTTTTATATATGCGCTCATAATAAGTGACAGAAAATAAAATTACTCTAATGCAATATACTGAAACCAGTTTGTTGAAATGTGGGATTGTCAACACTTTGCACTACCAAGCACAAAATATTTTTTAAAAATGTTTTATACAGTGGACAAGCAATCCTGCACTGACACCCCACCTTACTTAAATATATTAATTCTTTGTCATAGAACAGCGGGGGTAAGGGGCAAGGTCTACTTAAAGAAATACACACAACTGGGATAACACATTCTTATGTCATATGAGTACAAGCATGTGTACTGTTTCATACATCTTCGTCTGACCAACACTGTCACAAAATTTCACAAAACATGCTGAACACTGCCTAAATACACTTCTACTTCCATACACCTAGCCTGTCCTGGAGCAGTTGTCCATCATTATGAATTTACAATGAATCATGGTGTATCAGCACAGGTTGAATTCTGAGCTGTGTAATGTTTAGTTTCATAAGTAGTTACTAGTCATGCAGTCTACAAGACCATAAAGGAGCCTAACCCAAACTCTCAATTGCCACAAAGCACTGTCTCGTTAAGTGATTTGCCCAAAGTCATACAAAAAATTAATGAAGCTGGAAAGATTCAAATCTTCTACCCTTAACTGATTACCAAGTCAAAGCCTTATAACTCTGTGATAACTCATAGATGTCAGTGAGTTTCATAATTTAATTCATACTTCTCAGATTTGACATTGCCAGCTTTTAAGTTTTTGGTAAGCAGCTATATATATATATAGATATATATATATATATATATATATATATATATATAAAACATTGTAGATAGCTAGGTAGACAGATATAGATAGATGGTAAAAGATATGCAAGGTTAGATGTATATAAGTTCCATCAATGTTACTTTGTTCAGAATAAGATTCAGCAATTGTCTTAGTTGAATCTCTTAAAATCCCATATTGTAAGTTGTGTTTTAGAGTTCACAGAACCCTAGGGTGTGTATATTTCATAAAGCTGAAGAATCAAGAACCTATTATAAATACGTATTTACACATGCACCCCCCCACACACACATTTACACAGACAAACACACAGACACACACACACACACACACACACACACACACACACACACACACACACACACACACACACACACACACACACACACACACACACACATCATCAGAGAGAGAGAGAGAGAGAGAGGTGGAGATGTGAGACACTATAGTCATTCATGAGATATGCAGGGAAGGGGTATGTTCACCTGCAAAAATGCACTTTCTGTGTTCATTGTAAGATTTGGCATTTCCTAGGTTTGTCCATTGTTTTGCATTAAGTGCAATCATCATCATGATCAACCCCCTTTACCCCATTTTTACATGGGGTCAGGGTGTCCTGTCAATTGTTGTCATCTCTCTTGACTCACTGCCTACCTCCTTCGAAATTTATGTCTGACTGTTGCAGGTCTACTTGCACATAATCCATCTACTTCTTTTCTGGACACCCTTTTTTCCTCTGGCCTTCTTCCTTTCTGTCACAAATCTTGACCAGATTGTTTTAGCACATGTGCCCAAAACACCATAATCTTTTTCTCTTTGACCTTCTCTGCAATTGAAGCTACTTTGGCTTGTGCTCTAATTTCCTCATTTCTTTGTTTGTCCCACAGTGTGCGTCATATCACCCATCTCAGGTACTTCATCTCCATCACCTCCAGCTTCCTAAAGTGTTCTGCCTTTACTGCCAAGGATTGTGTACTATATGGTAGTACTAGTCACACCACTCTTTTACACACCTGATTTGCAACTTCTTTGGCATTCTACTCTCACACACTACCCCTGACATTCCATGCTAGATGGCTGCTGGGCACAATTCTCACATTGACCTGCACATTCATATTTCCCTCCTCCTCAAACACACCTCCCAGATACATAAATCTGCTACCCTGCTCCACTATTTTTTCTTCTATCTGAATTCTCAGTTTCTTCTGATTCCGCTCCCCCATTTGCTGCCATTACAACTGCCTTTTCATTTCTCATTTTCATCCCATTCCCCTACCCTCTGCTGAAGTTCTTGCTCGGAATCTGTCTGTAATGCCACATCATCTACACACAGCAGCTTTGCTGATCTGTCCCCTCCCACCTATTTGCTAATGTAGTCCATCACCACTAAGAACAGCAGTGGGCTCAGAGCTGAGCCCTGATGCATACCTACTCCCACTGGGAACCCTTTCTTGAGACCAAATACTGCTTGCACTTCAGTTTGTGTCATTGTACTTAGCCTGCACTAATTCTACCAATGTTTATGAGACTTTACCAACTAAATCAGCTTTCTTGAGGCCTTGTCATATGCTTTCTGCAAGTCTGGGGATGCCCAGTTGGACTCTTTCTTCATCTCTAGCTTCTTTTTAACCATCCATCTCACTGTAAACATCAGGATGATTGTGTTGCATCCTGATCTGAATAGGAACTGCTCATCTCCCAGCTTATGTTTTACTACTCTGGGTAATCATTTGTTAATCACCATCTCCAGAATGTTCATGCAGTGTAATAGTGGTCTAATACCACTATACAGCCCACACTTGTGGATATTCCCTTTGTTATTGTAGACTGACACTGATACAGTTATTCTCCAGTCATCAAGGATATGCATCTCTCCATATTGTTATGAAGAGTATCCTCAGAAGCCATTTCATCTCTCATGTCATCTCACCCAACATGTCAATAACTTTGATTAGTTGGTATGAATCCATAAGGTTACATTAATTTACCAGCCTGGTTCAAAATCTCTTGCTGTGCATGTCATGTGCATGCAACAGCAAAGCCATTTAAATTACCACCATTTTGCCTAATGCAATGCACCATGTGCTGAAGCGAACAATTTGATGTCTTCAGGAAGTGCGCACCAAACATTACATGCATCAGATGGCTGCCATGCAACTCATCCTGCCTCAACTGGAGTCCATATCTAAATCTTACCTTAAGCTGTGTAATTTCTTTTATTTAATTTAACTGCTTTATGATAAATTAGCTTTGAAGATATATTACATACTCTTTCACTACAAACTACTTTCTAAGGCAAATTAATATTACAATATCATAAATGCAATGCTTAAAAATTCCTGACACTTCAAGAAGATACATACTACACAGCAAAAATAATCCAGGCCTAGGGAATGATAAATACTCATATTGACTAATGTTTCACTTGTGCATTGGAGTATTTGGGCTTTTCTCTATAAATTAGCCTACACATAAATAAATCTCAGCAGGACCCATACCAGTCCTATATTATTGCTGTCTAGAATAACTACAGTGACAATTAGGTCCCACTTTTTCAGTGAAAGTGTTTTCCATTTCTGTGATGATTTCATGACTGTGAGTAATTTTCTGAACTGACCACATCCTGCATAGATAATAACTGTTGCATCACCGGACAAAAGGAATGATTTTATCATTTTTGTGTAAACATTCAAGAAAGTACAAGTAATGTCTGACTTGAAGGGATGAGACAGGATGGATATGTAAACCAACACCTAGAAGTAATATGCCTTTATCTTCACTATTACTTGGCCTGTAAACAATGAATGCAGTTTGTGGTCAGAAAAATGTTGACATCTGAATGACTCTTAAGAAAAAAAGAGAGAATAAATCTGTATATTTCATAAACTAATAATAAAGATTGCCTCAAAGAGATATGTGGAAAGGTAACATCTTGCAATTGGGTTACAGATACTCTGACTAATGGTTGGAGAGAAGCCAAAATTTGAATGCACTGACCCAGGTCCCATATGGACAATTACTCAGTGATGTTTTCATACTCTGTTGGATCATTTTTCTACATTTAAATTTTGTATACAACAAATCTGTTTAATTCTGATACAAGTAAAACATAAATACATTTCCAAGTTGTATGGCTATTGTTTGACTAGAATCCACTTTGGAATAATCACAAACTAACAATAATTATTTTTAATAGCAACAAGAATATTTTGATGTTTTTTTTTTTATCCTCACAGCTGTAACTCAGCTTGCCCCTGTGACATTTGCTTATTGACTGAGAATACTGAGCACTCCTGCACTCTCCAGGGCTTATTCCAATCCATGCTTAAGGCCAGTAAGGAGATCAAGGCTCCTGATTTCTGTTTTGTGTTATTTATTTTTGAATATGATTTGTTATTATTCAGATTTAGTAATACATTTGAGTTGTGGTGTTTCTGGTATATGATGCTATTTATTGATTTATTTTTTGCTTTTTTTATTTTCCCATGAGTATTTCTATGTTTAACAGTTTTCTCCAGCTAAATAACCTCTCAAGATGGGAGCATTGTGTTAGATTTTGATGTCTGTAATGAAAAATAAATCTGTGACTGAAAATGAGGTCTGGGTAATCATAGAGTTGTTTTTTCTCAATACAGGACTTATCAACCATATTTTATCAACCACTAAAGAGTATGTGAACATGACTTACCCTCCCTGCAAAACTCACAGTAGTAACTGTTCCACTGACTTGATGTTTTGTGCTCTGATAAAATAGATATTTTTAGTCAACTATGTGCAAGTTAACTTTTAAGAATAGAATACACACACACACACACACACACACACACACACACACACATGCATGCGCGCACAAGCACACGCACACGCACACACACATGCACACACCCAAACACAAATGCCTAGACATTCTTGCACATGCACATACACTCATTGATAAACCAGCCCCTGCATTGTCACTGTCACACAAGGAAACATTCATCCATGTAGCTAAACACTCCGCATGTAAACGCACATGCGTGTGAGCACACACACACACACACACACACACACACACACACACACACACACACACACACACACACACACACATATCACTGAGGATTGAAGTCACTAAATATTGACAGACATTTGAGTTTCAGGTTTCACATCCTCTAGAAAATCCACACAAATGTAAAACCTGTTATTATAATAACATTCTAATTTATAAAAGCAATATTTAAAATCTGTCTCTAAATTTAGATGTTTATCCTCCATTTTTTTTTTTTGCTTTGCCCAGAATTTTTAAGCTTAGAGGTTCAAAGGTATGGCTCACACAAATGCATTCAGCGGCATACATGTTTATACAGACATGCACAAATACGGATCACCTTTAAAACCTCGAAACCGCGTTTGCCCGAAACACTAACGACCAAAACGAAAAGACCGAAAACATAAAACGCCGACAATGCAAAACACCGAAAACCATTACACCAACACAGTACACTACATAACATATGCACTATCCCTAACCCAAACCCTAACCCTAAGGTCCGACACTACCGCACACTTACCCTACCTGCACCCTAACCCTAACTCACTTAACCCACCCCTAACCCACAGTCCCTCACCATCGCACACACACCCTACCTGCACCCTAACCCTAACTCACTTAACCCACCCCTAACCCACAGTCCCTCACTATCGCACACTTACCTGTCCGCTCCCTAACACTAAATCCCTCACTCGATCGCACACTTACCGAGTCCGTCCTTTTCGGTCATCTGCATTTTCGGTATTCTCGTCCCGTCGGATTCCGTTTCGGGCAAACACGATTTCGAGATTTTAAAGGTGACCCGCACAAATACACACACTGACATACACAGCTCCACTATGTTTACCTGTAATCACTACAACTCCTATCAAAAGACTGTGTTTAATTTTCATCAGAAAGAAAAAATTAACTTAGCAGAGTATTCATTTGATCATTTCGATCTGGAGCTGGCCCCATTTCCTTAGAAAACATGAGACAAATTAGTATTTGCCACTTCCCCAGTCTTCTGCATTTGCATGTATCCACAACAAGACCTCTTTCACTTCTATGGTCACTGTCAGTAGAAAACTGTAGTGCAAGAGGACTGTCTGAATCAAAAAGACTTCCAGTTAAAGTATCTGCATCACAGTAAATCTTCCTGAATCATAGCCCTGTTCTCTTAAGTAAATTCATGGTCCAGAGTTTTTCTTTTTTATATAAAATATTGTCTGTAGATATCAATAAATGTAAACATTGATTCAAGGTGTGTCAGGGAATACTTATACAATGCTCTTTTTTCTACCGCTTTTTAATATTTTAAATGTGCACTTAACCTTCCTTAAAACAATCTTGAAGTTTTCCATTTAGAATGATATGCACATAAATTTCACTAAACAGATAACCCAGTACAAATAATGGTCTGATGAATTTCAAAACTCCATTGGAATTTGGGGATGGTAAGTGTGCACATCCTAAACTGTGTTTACAATTCAGTGACCACATGCAGTACAGACTAAGTTCTAGACGTATGAAATTGGATACATTATACCTTTCTCGTGCTTCCTAAAATATTCTGCCATATCTGTACTCATTCCATAACTAATCTACATTCTAATGGTAATAGTTTATTGAAAATTGTCCCCTGATAGGATGGAACACATAGTTAACAGCCTTCATAAAAAGATTTAACTTCAACTCTTTTTGGGTGGGGCAGTTTGATTTTTTTATCACCTGTACTAGAGTCATTGGGTAGCTTAACATAAAAGATGGAATCGTCTAGTTGTTTCACAACTTCACCTTCATACAGCACTGCATCCCAAACCACCACCTTTTCCATTTTTCGGCTGAGGTAATAAATGCGTAATCATCAAGCTATAGTTTGCAAAATGAAATCTAGTCTTTCTTAGCTAAATTAGTAGCATACTTTTTACAAATGTTATGTGTTTGGTTGTGTAATCTTTTATAACTTATTCATTAAAGACTTTCACTATAGGTTGGCAGGGTGGCTAAAAATTTGAGTTTTTCTTTTTTGCTTTTGTTTTGAAATTGCACAACATCAAATGATGTTTCCTATCTATTATTTGCCTTAAAGTAAGTCTTTAGATTAAGAATCATACAAAAATATATCAAATCATTCAGAAGTTGTAGCTCAGCTACCACATTCATGGAACAAAACTTTGATTTATTAAGCAAATCATTGCCAAAATCAGATACAGCACTTTGCAAAAAAATAATAACTGACTTATGAATAGTCTGTAGGTTGCAGATAGAGTAAAACTATTAGGAATATTTATAAATTCACTGAATGCAATGTAAGTCTTTACACTGTCTGGTTAATACATTTTTTCCAGGGTTATGTGAAGTTCTAATTTATAAATAACAAGTAATAACAAATTCCTATTGTGATGGGTTTGCTAAAAAAATAAAAAGGTGGTAAGGAACTTGTCCTTTATTGCATTATACAATGCAAGTAGGTATACCAAATTAGAGGCGTACAGGCCTTTTCTCTGAAGTACGGAGGACAACATTTGTGGAAGGTATATCATAATATTACGTTTTACAACTATACAATATCACCCATGCTGCAAAACAGCACAGTTTAACTTCCCTAGTGGTCAAACTATGACATGTGAAAATCTAAACTACAAAAAAAGCCTCTGGCCACCAGCAACAGCAAAAGTAGACACCAATACATGGAATTAGAGTATAAGTAACTTTAATCCACGCTTTCGTCTGAACCCATACTTCATCAGAATGACAAGACTAGCAACAATCACAGTTTAAATACTCAAATACACCAATCAAAAAAAAAACTATCCAATATATGCATAATGTCAAACAATAACAATAACACCTCCTATTTCTTGATAAATAATATATCCCTTAAAAACATTTAATATTGATTATATCATTAAGTCCTGGAAATTTATCAACTCCCGGTCAATAAGGTCTCGCTTTGTCCTAATGCATTTTTAAAATCCCCACCCCTAAGATCTACCATGCAGTGTTCTAATATGTTGAACTGATATTTGTTATATTTCTCACAACCAATAGTGTGCTTGAAAAGAGCATTTCTATCATCCATCTTTTTAATAATATATGTGTTCTTTAATCCTGTCTTTTAAGGTTCTAGTAGTCATGTCTACATAAAAGGCAAAACACACACTCATGTAGACCACTCCCTTCATCTTACAATTGCAATCCCCTAGTGGTCAAACTGTGACATGTGAAAATCTCTTTGGGGATGGTTGATATAGCTGGTGTTTTTTTGCTTTACCCTATTGTTGGGAAGAGCATCATATATTCAGTGCGTCTATGCATTGTGAATTTATGCCATATATCTATCTATATATACATCAGATATAGATATATACACACACACATACACACACACACACACACACACAATATATATATATATATATATATATATATATATATATATATATATATATATATATATATATATATATATATATATATATATATATATATATCTATATATATATATGGTTTACCTTCAAAATGTTGATGGTTGGAACGTCGAACCCGCTTCTGCGAACTCTGAACTACGCCTTCTTAAAACCTTGAATGCTGATGTTCCAAACAGCAAAATCTCACCCCTTTTTGACCCATGTTAGCACTTGTTTGTAGGTGTGGTGCAGTCAGAAATGTTAACCTTTGAGGTTTTTTCGAAATTGTGAAGTTGTCATTTTTTTGGGTTCATGGAAACGTTTCGGTAGTAGCCGTTCGACTATGTACAGTTGACATTTTAAAGGTAAACCATATATATATATATATATATATATATATATATATATATATATATATATGTGTGTGTGTGTGTGTGTGTGTGTGTGTGTGTGTGTGTGTGTGTGTGTGTGTGTGTGTGTGTGTGTGTGTGTGTGTGTGTGTGAGTGTGTGTGTATATACACAGTACGTTTTGTGTACAAAAAATGTGGCAGTGTGAATACATTGTATTTCCATCACCCCACCAAAAACAAATGTTTCTTTTTTCTACAAATCCTCTTTCATGAAAAAAAACAATTATAAAATCTTGTCTCTTAATAATACAGTTGAAGTCAGTTCTCACAGTTGCAACTCACTATTAGTGCTGGAACTTGGAATTTGGAGCAAGAAATATGGACAAAGCCTAAAATAATAAGGGGGAGCAAAGATCCAAAAATAGGAATATCGATGTTATAAACTTAGAAAGTTGCTTGAATAACAGGATTTCTGTTAGCATGCATTTTCTGAAGGATATGAAGTCTGAAGCTTAAGTGTCACTAAAGTGACAGGAATCCCTGGTGATTTGCCAGAAAACTAAGCATTTTATGAGGAACAGACCAAAATATGGTACATAGGAAGATTTCATGGTAGCCTGCTAATAATATGAATGAACAGCAACAATAAATTCATTGTTATTTAGGTAAGAGGAGATCAGAGTATATGCAAACACACAGAACACATCATTAAAGTGTAACTGAATACAGAATCTGTCACTGCATAGTATAAAGAGAAAACAATAAAACACAGGGATTTTAGAAGTAGAAAACAACATTATATTTTACTTCATTGTAAAGGAGTAAATGGGAAGGCTTCATAGTACACTGCAGTGATAATAGATGAGATAATAAACAAACAATGCAAGTGTGATCACATACAGAAAGGTTGGAACAGATAAGGCAATTGCACTCAGATAGAGAATGGTGTTGGTGCAGAATGGAGAGAGAAAAAAAAGTTTTGTATGAAAATACCTGTCCTACCTAAAACCAAAAGATGTATAAATTAAATTAATGAGCAAGAATAATATGAAATAAAAAGTATATGAGAGTACACAGAATTAAGGCTATTGATAACAAGCCATTTCCTAAAATCCAAGGTTTGATTCTAGCAGCCACCATTTGTCTACTGTGCTACTCTAGGCAAGTCAGTTAAGCAGAGAGTGGTCCTGGCTTGCCCTGAAAAAGGACACATGTCTCAAGTATGAGCTACCCAGTTACAAAAAAAAAAAAAATACTAGCATTTTTTTTTCAAACCAATAACACTCCTTTTAGGAGTCAGGCATAGAGCTATAATTTCTGCCATCCAATTTTGCCCAGTTGTCCTAGACTGGTCATCTTCATTAAACTTATTTAAGGATACATGTATTATTAAATGCACTAAGATTTTTAATTATTAACCATATGGTATATAGTCTATTTAAAAACAATTAGAAAAAAATAAAACTGCTCATTTTTTCCTAATCCTCTGCTCCTCAATCCTCCCCCCCAAAAAAAGTTTACTGCTATCATTTTTGATGCTCGGGTAATGTTTCTAACTATACCAATTGCCCAATTGCATCCTGGTAGTTAACTAGTGTGGAAAAAGGCTGATGTAGACTGCCCTGGTGATCTCAGCTGTGAAAGATGTTGATCCTTGTAGCTCACTGACCCTCTTCAAGTGCAACCTTGATGAGTGGTAAGGAAACCGAGGGGTTCCACCTGTGTCCCTCATTGTCAGGGGATACAGATGCTGACTGAGGTTTCTTTTTTGGAGATAAACTCTTAGATAGGCTTGTAAGGGCCCCAGGGCCATTAGCCTAGTAACCTCCTATGATCCTATGATCCTATGATTTGTCCTGTTCTCAACTCTCTCCATGGACCAACTCCTCCCATTCCAGCCTTTGAAATTGTCCTGAGCTATCCCTACCCATCCCTGTCCCCATCCCTAAAAAGTCCATTCCAAGCTATTCTGGCTCAGACATACTTAGCCTAGATGCTAATTGCAAGGCAGTCTGTAATATCAACTCCACATCAGAAAGAATGAAGTAGAAACACAACTGCAGCTTAAAGCAGTCAATAACAGAAAAAAAAATTCATAAAACCTACAAAAAATGTTTTTCCAAGATAATTCCAACAATACATCAGTCAGTTTTAAAACATCCTTCCTATAATTCATTTGCCAAAATTAGTGAAACAGTAGCAGTTTCTTGATATGGGACTATAACAGCTGAAAGAACATGAAGAGAGATGCAACTCCTCTCCAGAGGTACAACACTCTTAATTAAAAGTATTCAACCTGGAATCACTGACATTAAACACATGCTACCTTAGATTCACTGAACAAAACAAAAACAACCAGGTAAGCAATTCTTCCTCTCCCTTAACCTTGCCTCTGGACAGTGTTACTTGAACTATGAATGTATCTCTCAGAAAGAGACTTAACAAAACACTTCTTCCAAAAATAACAAATAACCACAGTGTACCTGAAAATCTCAGAGCTGAGTGAATTTTAAAAACAGTTTCTGTATGACAGTCAGAATCTGCAGTTTCTCAACTTTCACTTCTTTTTCTACATATGGTAGGCATAGAAAGCATGAAACTCCAAGTCACCCCTGCCTCACCCTTTCCTATCCTAAAACCTTCTGACCTGGCAGAAGGACATACTGCAGGAAGAGCTCAGAACTGCCAGACCTGAGAAGGACGATGGCATGAAAACTACCATCAGAACACAATTGGCCACATTCTGTGCCTCATCAGTGGCTCCCTTTGCCTCAGGAATATTTACTTGAATGGATTGTATAGCATGATGACAACTAGCTGTAATTGCGGTATACAAGCAAATAAAAATGGTAAAGTGGAGCCACTATTGTTTAATGAGGAACTGCTTGGGAAAGTGGGCTGAATCTATTTGCAATGTGAAGAGTTCCACACAATCCAGAGCACTTGGCTGCTCGGGACTCACAGCCAAGGTGCCAGTACACTGTACCGGTGCATACCGTCACAAAAAAAAAAAAAACCTTTATAGAGAGAGAGAGAGAGAGAGAGAGAGACAGATCTCATATGTGTATATATATATATGTGTGTGTGTCTATCTATCTGTCTATCTATCTATCTATCTATCTATCTATCTATCTATCTATCTGTCTATATATGGGACCAGAAAATATAGTTGATTTTATTTAAAGCTGACATCAGTTTAGTTGACATGATTTGGTTGACTAAACTGAAGGTAAACAGGTGTGCAAGATTTTAATCCCCAGGTTAGAAAATTTGCCCTTTCCCTAGTATTCTGTAATTTCATTGATAGTATATATATATATATATATATATATATATATATATATATATATATATGATTAATAAAGGGTGCAGGTGTATAAGTGTGGGGGGGGTTGAGATTTTTGATGTATTTACATGCTCAGATAAATATTATGGGAGCACATGTATTGTTGCACTGATGTTTCTGTTGTCAATATTTTTATTGACATTAGGGAGATTGGAATTTGGATCTGACAGTTTGATATATATATATATATATATATATATATATATATATATATATATATATGTATGTATGTATATTTATATAAATAAATAAATAGACGGAGAAAAGGGTAAATAATGCCAACATGGTATAACAGTAATCAAGAATTATTTTTGCTGAATAAGCTGTTATGCACATAGATTGCTGATGTATTCTACTTTTACACAGAGCATAAATGAAACATTTATACAACTACAGTGCTATTCTTACAGCTTGAAGATTTTTGTCAATATCACATAAGTTGGAGATTGTCTAATAATCTGTTGCTGTGAGGGTCATATCAAATGGGAACTATGCTACCTATTTTGTGGTGCAGATGAATAAAGTCCTGAGTTTAGCTTAGATGACCTGGGTTTTGCTAGCAGACTGGGTACTGGAAATGTTGACAAGGGAGAGTTGAATGCATGGCTGATAACCACTTGCTTAGCCCAGGGGGATGGCGATCTTACCACTGGAATACTGGGCCTAGCATGACAAGTGGAATGTGCTGTATGCAATACCTCCAGGACATTCACAGGTCTTTGTCAGGCCATTGCCAGTGTCCCCTTCTTCAATGCATTAAGCAGGCAGACAATGGGACACTGGGGAGTTATTGCAGGACCAAAGGGGATAAAGGTGTAAATATCAGCAGCTAGGTTGGGGATATGGCCCTCTAGTAAGAAAACCCTTCCCCTCGCAGTTTCATTACAGTTGACAGAATAGATATTTTCTGAGTGTCTAGCTACCATAAGGTAGTTCCTTGACCTTCCGACTATTATTATCCATTCAAGAAGCATGAAAGGCCAAGGTTTGGAGAGCAAAGCCAGACAATTAGGCCACTCTTATAAGGATGACATGTAGAAAGGCAATATGATCTCCTGAAGGTTATAGGTTATAGGGACTGAAGCAACTTTTAAAGTTCCCTGATTGACATCCATTCATTCGTGGGATGCTCTGACTCCTGACATCCAGCCAATATTAAGAGCTAAGTACTCAGAGGCAGTCCTTCTCTGGGGAGGAGAGAAGGGGACCCCCACAGAAATATGTGATGCAAATCATCTGGATTGGATTAGGGCAGACATGAGGGGGAAAGCTCTACTAAAAACAGGGATTATATTAAAGAACATTTTACTAACATTTATAGCTTCAAGGGGCCCTCCAGAGAGGAAGAAGGTAAATATACATGGAGGAAATATATTTGCAGGCAATAACTTGATAATAAGAGTGAAAAGGGAAGCAAGGAATATAACAAAAAGGATGGTAAGGAAGAGAGTTTAACTATCTTACATTCTAGCAGGAACATGGTAGATGAGCATGATGAGAGACATGTGCATGAATAATTAGGCATGTCTGCTCCCATCAACATGAAACAAGGTCAATGAAGATAAAATAATATAACATTGTAACTATCTGAAGCATGAGTAACATTACTACTAGGAGAAAGTTGTGAAGTGCAGTATGTATATCACATGAGAAACACTGGGACTATACCTAAAGTACAAGGATTGCCTGCTGGTTGGATATTGTAATGTTTATGCCACACTAAGCTGCAATGCCGCGTTATCTGTTCAGACTGGTAGAGCTAGCTGGAACAGACAGTGAAGGCCTGCAGTATGGTCTAACCTCTTAAATTATTCATGTAGGACTTTATGACCCATGATTTGATGTTTCCACAATTCATAGTCATAGCGGTTCAGAACAGAAAAGGAACTCTTCATATATACCTATTTGAATTATTACTTGAGAAAGTGGGAGCATCTTTCTAAAATTGAAACGTGGATAATCAGAACCTAGGCTCTAGCATGGTAACAGTCTTCAAATGACAACAATTTGCAGCTCAGTACTGCTATATTTTTTTATCCGCTCAGGTAAAATATTTTCAGTAAATAAAATCATAAAGTCATTTACAAAAGGAAGCAAGCGAAAATTAAAGCACTTTAATCAAATAGCAAGAAATAAAATGAATACAATAAAATACAAATATTGAACATGTCTGAGTGTGTTTATCATCTTCCATGAGTTCTCAGTCATGTTCAGTATTTGTATTTTACTATATTCTTTTTTCTTGCTATTTGATTAAAGGGCTTTGGTTTTTCGCTTCCTTCCCTTTGTAAATAGTGTTTTCATGGTTTGTATAAAAATCATAATGTCAACCAAATGTAAAGCAGACGTAAAGCAAGTAGGATGAGTAGTAGTCAAATATGTGCTGTTTGCACCAGCATGTCAGAACAAATCAGCGTTTAGTCTTGCCTTCATCTGGGTTATGAAATATTTTAATTAATTTGTGGGTTATTCTGAATGCTCTTAGGAAATTCAGTGACAAATGTTCAATCTTAAGCACTAATACTGATTGAATTAGCTCATGTAAGAAAATATGCTGTTTATATTAAGTTTTCTATTGTTATTTAATAGCTGATACCCAAAATGAAAGCGTTTGTAAAAGATTGCCCCTTTCTTCTTGCATATCTTTTTCAGTCTGCCATTCCGAAACTTTCTAATTTTGCTGGTGCCATATAAATGTTACCTAATACTGTAGATTGTGTGTTGAAATGCTGCTAGAGGGGTCCCTTTAGAACAGAAGATATGCATGTTGACACAGCAGCCAGTCAGACTTTCAAAGAGATACAGTAATGTATATGGGAACCCCTATTAAAAAACACACACACACACACACACACACACACACACACACACACACACACGCACAATTACAACACTAAAGCCAAGTGCCAACAGAAAATTATATCATTACACTGCCATTTTTAACTTACAAAACCACCCGTAGTTTCTACAATACAGTCAGTTTCATGTGGGAATTTCAAAGCAAGATATCTCTTTAGCTTAATTATTTGTTTGCTTATTTTATTTATTTATTTAATATTTAACGTGCAAAGAAGGATATTCCAGGAATGTTGTGTGCTTCATTGTTTATTTGGTATGCTTTTAAAGTACTCAGCATAAAGTAAGAAAAGTCTTGTGCTTTGCTTTTAAGGCATTTCACACCTTTCTTCTTAATTCATAAATTCTAGATGAAATGCTTCTGTCATAGTAAAGGTGCTTCAGGACTACCTTTATCACCTTTACTTACAAAACATAATTGCTGATGTAATGCTTTAATATGAGGACTGCATGACTTGCTGAATTATTATGGTATCTAGTTGTCTCTGGTGTCAGATGAATGACTACAGCATTGAGAAAAACATGTGTGCAGTAATTTACACTGCACATACCCAACTGCTCGAAAACGTTCTTCAGGTGTCAGTGAATGTGTCCATATTCTACAGCTTAGTAAAATGTGATATAGGGGAATTGTTTTACACTAACACCAACCAATATTAATTTGATTAAAAAAAAGAAACTCACACAGTGAACACTGTGTGTGTACAACAGCAACTTCCGAGGTGAGTAGTATTCAAGAGCTCTGGATGTTACATAGATAATGAAGCTATGAGGCACCCAGCTGTGGCACATTCTTTCATAATGCTTTTGATTAGTCCAGTATTATTCAATAACACTTTGCTTCCATGTCTATGTCAGAAAAGAACAGAAGGAAAATGCTATCTTATCATAACATTGAAAACTTCTTAAAGCAGTGACCTGGTATAACATGAGATCTGCTTTAAGCCTATGTTAAATAGACAGGTATGCATGCAGGAAATTCTCATGATGTCATTTCCAATAGCATAAAAATTGATATGAGCTTTACAGTGCAAATGTTGCAACATGGTTTGTCAAACCAGGAACAGTGAATCTTTTTTTAACTGATTCCTATTTTGGTTAAACAGTCTTGTATGTAATAAGTGACCTTGTGGGTTGCATAAAATGTTTATCCTTGTCTCTAATATTGTGTTATGGTAGAGTTAGTTTATTTAGGGATGGAAAGAGGGTTAATGCTTTCATTCTTTTCTTGAATATTTTGTAAGATTTGTGATGATCCATCATTGGACTAGTAATCAAGGAGCCTCAACCCTCACCAGTGGCACCTGTTGGGAACATTCACTGAAAGGATAACAGGTACACACACAGTATTCTCAGATGCAGCTTTCTGCATCAAGTGCAAGTTTCCTTAAGAACACATAGAGACCACAGTCAGTCTGGGGCTGGTTTCTCCCTCTTTTGCCAGATCCTAATAAGACTCCCCATTGGCACAGATGTAGAGTTGAGATCTCAGCTGAGTGTCCAAGCCAAGGCCTCCAGCACTCTCTCTCTGCCCAACCATTGCTTTGTGTGCCTGCCCAAGTAGCTGACACACACTCTTTGAGATTTGATTTACACACACAAACACACCTGGAAAGGCTGCCACAGGGTGTGTGTGTGCCTGGTAAAGGCTGCCACAGGCTGTGTGTTTTTACCCAGGAAAGGCTGCCACAGGGTGTGTGTGCGTGTGTGTGTGTGTGTGTGTGTGTGTGTGTGTGTGTGTGTGTGTGTGTGTGTGTGTGTGCGTGCGTGCGTGTGTGCGTGTGTGTGTGTGTGTGTGTGCGTGTGTGTGTGTGTAAAATGCCCAGTTAAGTATACCTAGTGGTTAGTGTTACTCAGGCTCAAACCCTGTACCTTAGCTATAAAATCCTGTATTCTCTATCCACACCACCACTTGTAATTCAAGGAGTTGAATCCATAGCTCTCAACTGTCCAGATTTTCACAGAATGTTTGATGTTTGGCTCATACTTTTGGTCTGTTCCTCTTAAAATGTCTGCTTTTCTGGCAAATCAGTGAGAATTGAATTCATTAAATAATTATAGCAATTTAAGTTTCAGTCTTCCTATCTTTCAGGAAACACATGGTAACACAAAACACTGGTTTTGCCCCCTCCCACACCAATAAATTTTGGCTATTTCCAGATTCTGTTTGTGCTTGAAAGCTTGGGAGATTTAGTTGAGTGTCAAGTGGATTTTACAAGGAGCTAGGAGCTGAGAGCTTCAGGGGAGGAGATGTTTGGTGCTGCTTTTTTCAAATCTGCTTGCATTGTTAGTAGCACAACAGGTAGTATACTTGCTTTTGATGCTTAAGGCTGTGGTTTCTACTCCCACAGTATATAGATGGATTTGTGATATTGTACTGTGTTGTA
Source organism: Protopterus annectens (assembly GCF_019279795.1). Classification (NCBI taxonomy): domain Eukaryota; kingdom Metazoa; phylum Chordata; order Ceratodontiformes; family Protopteridae; genus Protopterus; species Protopterus annectens. The sequence goes on from NC_056745.1 coordinate 749,627,287, forward strand.
CTTTAAAAGGAGTTTATACTGCAGTCCTGTAATGCACTCCTTCAGAGGAAATACCTAGTAACTATGTACCTGTTATTAGTTTGCCATTCATTCCTATTGCAATACTACTAGCTTATTATTTTTTTAATGTAACATAGGCAATTTATTCTTCAAGAGCAACAGGCACTTTATTTGTAGATGAAACAATGAACTATAAAGTTTTTCGCTAGCAGCAACCTCTTCATTAGTTACAGATCTCTTTAATATGGAGTTATTTAGATGACTTTTACTTCTGTAGAGATTGTGCATGTTTATTGATATTGGTTGATTGTAATTACAGACATTTGAGTAGACTTTTACGATAGAAATGTTCTGAACTGGGCAGTTTTATCATTATTGCTTCATACATTTTGTTTGATAGCTTACTGGAAACATGTTGGAAGCATGTTCAAAATAATAAATTTAAAACACACTCTAACAAGTGTGCTGTATTATACAAGGAATATAATTTAATACAATTGGGAAGGTGAATTAAAGAATGCATATATGTTTGCATGGTCCTAAATACTTGTGCATTGAGCTATGATTTGAAAACAGCCCAAAGTTAAACTTTATCTGCCACTTGTCAGATGCATTTTCTTTGAATGTGAGTTTCAAAGCTTTTTCAATAAATGTGGGTTTCAAGGGAAGAGAATTTTTAATGTTAAGCCTGTTTTTGTTGTGAGACTGTATTGCATTATTTAGCAGATGTCTATCCATGTTTGTGCTATAAATTTTAAAATAAAAGTTTTAAACGAAATCCAAATAATCATTGTAGAAGTAAAGCATGAAGCATTATGCACACTAGTGTTTATGGTAAATGGCAAGAAATAGCCAAGTAATGGGACACTGGAATGGCTGCAGGGGCGACGGCTGTATATGGGGAGCCCTATTTGACCAGGATTTTGTGAGGGGAGGGGCAGCAATCTTAAAGACAACCCCAGCTGGCACATACTCTAGCTATGCCACTGCTTCCTGACTAACTAAGCTAACAAAAAATAAATAAAACTAGTGTGATATGAAACAACACCTTCTTTAGTGATCACTGTTTACAGGCTACAGGAGTTTGATATTCACACCACTAAATCCCAATATGTGATGTGGTGCTCCCACCACTGCCAACCAATAAATATGTGATGACCCAGCACTGGACCAGTAATCAAGGAGCCTCAATCCTCACCACTAGCACCTGTGGTGGATGTTCACTGGAAGGATAACAGGTCCACACACAATTTTTCTAGATGCAGCTCTCTACATCAAGTGCAATTTCCCTTAAGAGCACACAGAGACTACAGTCAGTCTGAGGCTGGTTCCTCTCTATTTTTCCAAATCTCAAATAAGATTCCTCACTGGCACAGCTATAGAGTTGAGTTCTTAGCCAGGATTCCAAGCCAAGCCCTCCAACACTATTTCTGTCCAACTAGTGCTGCGTCCCTGCCCAAGTAGCTGACACACACTTGTTGAATGCACACACACACACACACACACACACACACACACACACACACACACACACACACACGAAAAAGGCTGGCCCAGGTTTACTAGCTATGGCCCCTTCTACCCAAACTATAAGGTAGTTATGGCTGCCACCAGACACTCCTACCACCTATCCTAAGGCTCTTCCAAGGGTACTCAATTTACTGAATGAAATTCATATTAATACAAATGGTAGTTTGACCAGGAGTAAGGCTATTAGAAGTGAGACACACAGTGTCACTAAATAAATATGCAAGTATTCTCAGAACTTAAATATCTATACAAAGATCAGCCACAATTAAAGGTTTAAATATTTCTAATAATAAATAATAAAAGAACAAGAAAATACTAATTATATATTCACAGTGACATCAGAATTCAAAACCACAGGAAATATTTAACAAAACGTTGCAGGACAGGCTCAGACAAGTAAAGAGAAACAATATCTAAATTAAGCTTCACTATATTCCTGACTGCATGTAAAATAATTACTGTACCCTAATAACGTATGCAATAGAGCAAGGCAGATAATGTGGTGTATGGTTCTTCTTGTTGTTGTCAGGCCCAAGACAGAATACAGAATGCTCTTTCTCACTAAGAAATTTCTCAAAATAATAGCTAAAATATTACTGATGGGGTAGCTTGCAGCATGACAGCATTTCTGCTGATCTGACTTCTTGTTCTTATGCAAACTCCCATTGCTGGAAGCTGGCAGGACTTAGCACCTCCTGTGAAAATACACACATAAGGGCTTTTGCTCATATCTTTGGCAGGTGCTGGTAGTCATAAAACAAATGAATACTTCCATGCTTCCAGAGTGTAATTCGTTCACCCCAAAGACAATACAGAAAGCTTCCTAGTGCAGACTTTATGTCTCTGGCTGCATTGAAACCTGTGAGATAGCATCTTTATAGCCTAGCCTACAAAGTGATTTAATTTCAGATATATTTCTAAAGTTTGCTGGACCGAGGTTAACCCTCCAGTTTCCTCTTTTAAAACCTGTACATTTAAACAATTACAATAGCGCATGTACATGTCTGTTCCCTCCAGTAAGGCACACCGTACATACATTTCAAACTGAAGCACTTTACAAAATACCTTTTTAACAAACATCTGTACAAATTGGTTTGATATACACATGACATACAGTTCTAATATATTTGCAACACCAGCATCTTCTATGCCTCAATTTGATATTCATAAATGACATATAATTATTTACAAAATCCCAGCTAGCTGTGCTGGCAGCACCTCGTTTTGTCACAAGGTTAACCTTATGTAATATTGCCTTAAAGGTTTCAATGTTTACCAGTACATTTTCCAGGCTCTGTATTTAATCTTAGATCCTATAAATGTCAGTAAGCAATAAAAATAGTTCAGAGCCATGAAATCAATGCCAGCATATATGAATAAAATACATTAAGATCCAAACAATGAAAACCACAATATATGAATAAAATAATTTAACAAGAAATCAAAAATAAAATATCTGAATAGAATAATGTAATTGCCAAGAAACCAAAACCACAAACCTATACGTATTACATGCTTTAAGAGTTGTATTACTCCCCCACAGCTGTATCCAATCAGCCATAATCCCTCCTTGATCATCTACTTCAGTTTTCTTGACACTTACATGACTTCTGCCTTCAGACCAGAGACCCAGATGAGAATTTCTTAATATGAAGGATCATGGTACAGCACCATCCTGACAACTGTGAAAGGGGGGAGTCATTATGTTCTAGCAACTATCCCACAACAAATCCCAGTCTGTATTACATATGGACATGTCTCTGGAGTGGTATCATTTGTCTTCACCCATCTACTCCCCTGGGATAATTGAGCTGCTCCTTATGGCTAAAGCCAGCTACTCAGGCATCACTGCCACTAATCAAACCTTAATTGCCTGGATCACTGTCATGACAGTTTCTCTATCAATGCCACAAAAATGCCTTTTTGAAGAAGTTTTTTTTTAGTAGTTTGCAGATGGTTAAATTTATGTTTGTATTAGATGTTGATATTAGCTTTGTATTGAATGATGTTAATGCACTGCAGATGAAAGAAGTAAAATGGCAGTTGGCATTATCAGCTGAAAAAATGTATTAATATAAAACATCTTTGCAAAGCAAAAATAATTCAAATGTTATTAATTAGTCATATTTACATTAATATTTATTGTAAATATCTCTTATATGATTTGAATTGATTAACATGGTATTACATAATTTATGTTACACATTTATTGATTTTTTTTAAGTAAAGATGTATCAGCTAACTTGTCATGTGACTGTACTGGGTGTTATTTATTGGAGTATTTTCTTCCTTTGAGTATTCTGAAGAAGTTCTATATATTATTAAAGAATGAAAGAGCTTATCAAATGCAAGCTTTCCCTATTCTGTTTGTTCTTAGTGCTTTATTTGGGTTTTTTTTTAATCTTTAGCACTGTATTGGTGCATTTTTACTACCTGTTTTTTTTTTTTTTTTTTTTGCTAACCTAATCTAAATTGCCTGGATCAGTGTTATGGTGTCATGGCACTTTCTCTCTGTGCCACAAAACTCACAAAACTACATTTATGAAGGATTTTTCTTGGTAGTTTGCAGATGAATATTTATTTTCAATGTCTAAACAGGTGTCAGAAGTTCATTATGGTGATCCCATTCCATTGACTGAATCATTTTGCTCAGCACATGGCTCCCAGTCAGCTCTCCACTTTGCATATACAACTCATGACACCTTTTGTTTTACTGATTCAGCTTCCTGGTTCTGTTACAGGCTTCACACACTGGGCTCTGTTCAGAGACTTTCTCTCCCAACTGTTTTTGAACTCATTCAAGCCTATAGCACTGTTTTGTATTCTTCCATTTCACACCCATTGCTTCTTTTGGCATACAGACCTTTTTTTGGGGTTTGATTTATTAAATTAAGAAATTTTACCAGCTAGTAATAGGCAGTATTAGAAAATGCAAGAACTGATTAACAAAATGATGCTAAGACTGTTAATCTAGGATGTCCTGCTATAGAAAAATTATGTTTTTCACTTATTATTCATATTTACATATTTATGTTAATACTTGTATATATGCTGTCATGTGCAATGGTGGAAAACAGGAAAATTATTAATGTCCATTTATAACATACAATACCTGAGATATTGCTAGTTGTTTGTTAGTGATTATGAAAATAAGCAATATTTCATTATCTACTTAATACTTTAAAAGTCAAGTGTTTTACAAACTGTTACATGACATCAGGTGAAGCCTTTCATTTTGTTGAAGAAGACTGTCTTTGATATCAGCACTGTACACATCATGAGAGATATTCAGTGTTATTTATAATCCTAATTATACAACTAAGCATACATTTTCATATTTATTTAAATATCTCAATGAACATGCTTTCATATAGGAATTTCTTGTTGTCTCATGATAGCTTATATCTGGTTAACAAAAATATGCTGACAATATATGTCTAGGTTGAATAGTTTCCAAGATATGACAATTTGTCTATGAAAGTTTGGCAAAAGTATAATTTTGGACTTTTGTGCATAGCAATGAATAATAGTACTGATGTAAAGACTGTCAAAAATGAATATTATCACTGTATAGAACACTTACTGATAACATTGCTATTTATACATCTTTAATATTTTTATTGTTCACAAAATATTTTCATTCATTTATCTAATTGTTTTAAGATTTCAGAAAATGCTCTTCAATGTGAGATGCATGTAGGTTGCTAGAAGTGGGATATTCAGCATTACATAGGTGCTAATGAGTTAAATAAGCAAGCCCAGTCAGGGTTTATAGGTAGTTACTAGATCAGTGGTCCAAGAGAACATAGAGGAGCCTTGCCTATTTTCTCAAAACACTGTCCAGCTAAATGATTTGCTCAAGATCAAACAATATGCACATAAAGGTTGAAGAAGTCAAGCCCTGAACTGCAGAAATCAGCTGGTTAACAGTTCATATCCTTAATCTTCTGTGCAAACTGCCATGTTTCAGATTCTTGGGCTATTGACTCGAGTCAACAAGGTTACACCAAGAAACATGCAATATTTTTAAAAGAGACTGAGAAATATGATAAAGGGTTACAAGAATGTAAAATTAAAAAATATCAATGGGATCTAAATGACTTTAAAAGTGATAGCCCTTATACTTAGAAGAAGATCAAGACGTCAGTTTGTTTTTCAGAAACTAACAGTGCCAGCAGACCAAAGAGAAATTGGGATCGATCTATACTCAGGAAAATCAACAATTTGTCCAGTACATCCGAGGCCTCATCAGGTTATTCGAATACCGATACAGAGACTGATACAGGGGAACAATTTTCATCATTTTCCCCAATATCTAAGAGATCTCAAGTCCCTTTAGAAGGGGAGACTGCAAACATCACAAGTGAAGCAGTGTAGCAAATGTTTATCAACAATCTATAGTCTTAAATGATAGACATGGGTTTGGTACTGATTCTGAAGCAACAGAGAATCAGTTGGTACTTAATTTAACTAATTATCACTTTTCTGATGTAGAGTCACAATTGCTAAGTAAAGGATTGGGATTTTTGCCAACATTTTATGTTTCACATTTTGATACAGTAAAAGATGTCAAGGAATTTTGTAGAGTGCTGAATATGATTTTTTTTTTTTTGCACAAAAACAATAAATACAGTTGGGTCTGAATAGAGGATCATTCAATTTAAAAAAAAAATCCAATTTTCAACCACCGTATCAGGGGTCAGTCAGGATCTTTGAACAACACGTTTTACAGGAGTTACATGTGAACCAGGCACATATTTTCAAGAATTTTTCTCACAATTTCACAACTAGTGAGAAGGTTGGTATGAGTAATCTAAAAAATAATGGTAACTTGGTAATTCCTGGTGCAGATAAGGGAGGTGGCATAGTGGTTTGGAATACACAGGAGTATAGACATGAAGCTATTAGGCAATTAATGGATCCTATATTTTATTGTAATCTCCCAGTAGATTCAACTTTGGAGTTTAAGAGGACCATTGATTAATATTTAAATCGTGCAATGGCAGAAAGGATTATACAGACATCTTTGATGTTCCAATTGATGGTAGATAATCCACAACCACAGTATGTTTTATGTGGTACCAAAAATACATAAGTCAGTCACCAAACCTCCTGGTTGTCTTATTATTGCAGGTAGGGGGGTTATTAATAGAGCCTATTTCTATTTATCTTGAATCCAAACATAAAAGACTTTTGACATTTGTACGAGCTAGAATTAAAGACACCAACCATTTTTTGTCATTAATAAATTATCTACAGTTTCCATGTAATGCATATTTGGGTTCCCTTAATATACAGGCATTATATACCAGTATTCCACATCAAGGTGGTATCATAGCAGTAAAACATTGGTTACAGTATTAAGATATGTACAATGAAGTTGAAGTGGAATTTCTGTTGACACTATTGGGATTGATGCTGGAACATAATGCCTTTTTGTATGGTAAGGAATGGTATCTGCAGATCAAAGGTGCCACTATGGGGTCCACATTTGCCCCCATTTATGCGGACCTTTTTATGGGGTATTTTGAGTTACAGTACATATATATATATATATATATCATGAAGGCAATCAGTTTTTATTCAAGTTAATCATGTGGCCCAGATACTTGGATGATTGTTGGGCAGTCTGGAATGGGAGTCCGAAAAGTTGGACCACATTTGTAGCCTATTTGAATAACAAGAAATATGGCGTATATTTTAGTAGAAATATTGATTTATTCAATGTAGAGTTCTTGGATGTAAATGCAACTAAAGTTATAGATGGTACTATAATTACTAGCCTTTATCACAAACCTTTTTCCAAGAATTTTTTTATTACATGCTAGTAGCTGCCATCCCAGACATATATAGTTGATAATTTTTCAAAAGCCCAATTTTTGAGAATTAGACATATCTGCTTCACTGACAGAGATTTTATTGCTGAAGCTCAAAACCTCAGTACTAGATTTAAATCGAGGGGATATAGCTATACCCTGATCCATAAGGCTCAGCAGCAATCCATTCAGATATCGCGGTCTGATTTGTTGCAGAATACAAAAACTAAGCCAGTATATGAAGGTGGGAAACTTAGGATGATTACTACTTTTGGCACTAATACTTTTAAGATCCAATCTGTTATAGCTAAATTTTGGCACATATTAAAGTCGGATTAGTTTTTTGGACCACTGTTGGATGACAGTTACGAGTTTGGTTTTTGTAGGGGTAAAACACTGGGAGAGTATTTTTCAGCTTATAAGAGAAGAAATATTCAGGGTAATGGTCCTGTAGTTAAAACATTAGTAGGAAGCACTTTTTGTGGTCATTATAAATTTCGCAAGTTAATATCCAAGGCTAAATCTTTTACCTTGGTAAATACCCCCAAAGTTTATGACATAAGGCATTTGATTACATGCATGAGTGAATGAGTTATATACATGGCTGTATTCCAATGTGGGCCGTTTTACATTGGACAAACTTCATATTCATTTAAACAGCAGATAGCACTTCATGTCAGTGACATTAAATGTAAACACACATGCAATGCATTGTATAAACATATATTACAACATAATTCAGCCCATTTTGTGTTTTTGGGGATAGATAAAGTGGAGGAGGATTACCTGACGGTTTTTAAAAGATATAAAATTTTAACTAGAAAGAAACATATGTAGATCATTAACTTAGGAGCATTATTTAAACCTGGTCTCAATGATCATTGGTAACATGGATCTTTTGCATAAGTATTTTTCATATCTGCATGATGATAGGTGTGTGTATATATATATATATATATATATATATATATATATATATATATATATATATATATATATAAATATATATATATATATACACATATATATATATATATATATATATATATATATATATATATATATATAAAAGTGAATATATGGATGTATATTTTCTATATGTATTTGGCTATTTGTCGATGAAAATGTTTTTTATGGATGATATTGTATAAGATTTCTGGGTTTGACAATTATTTTATATACACTGTGGCTTTAAACACTTTTTTTCTTTTTATATATTTTGGATATGCTGCTTCTTGTCACACACTGATGATGCCATACGGTGAAACTTGTCTGTGAAGCAGACTGTCTGCCATTAATGCTGAGTATGCACCACTGCTTCTTTTGCTTGAGTCATTTTTAGTGCTGGAGTTTTTGTGGCATTGTTGGATTATTTCTGAGCACTTTTTGCCATCGTGCACCATTTTTTTTTTGGTTTGTGTGTATATATATATATATATATATATATATATATATATATATATATAGTTAGCATGGGTGTGGACAAACAGCTACCCCTGTGAAGGATCTATGCACTGTCTGTAAGTGATTTCTCTGTCTCTGAGATGAAAAATTTGGGATTTTTAATAATAAAGTAAAGAATGTGGGGATCTGCCCCCACATGGCAGTTCTGAGGGACTTACATGCAGATATTTATGGCGTGTTTGTTCATACTGACATTAGCTGAAGTGGATGTGTAACAAGTTTGTGTCCATTCTAGCTTGTACATTAAGCCAACCAGTGTTTTTGTTTTTTGGATTAGTCAGTGAGATATGGAACCATTGTTCAACATGCTATGGCTAAGTAGTCACTTTGTCGATAACATACTATATTCACAATTTCTACTTTTCAATTTTCTAATGTAATTAACAAATACCTAATTATTGCTTTCTGTGTTCAAGATCAAGTTGAGTTTGTGGTTTATGTTTCATTGAATATACATGCATACTTGCATCTTAACAATATAGGTTTATCAATGCAGAAACTTGTAGTGTTAGTAATGTTGCTAGTTGCTAGTAATATTATACAAACTCATTGATGATTTACTGAGTAGGATTTTTGACCCATGACTATCAGGCTTTCCCTTTGTAACACCCAGTGGACCCTTTCATTCCTTTCAGTGACAAAAGTTCAGTGTCTCATTCATTCCCTTGGAGGCGAGAGTCGGATACCAAGAGTGGTGTTGTCATCAACTGGAGGGTGAGGACTTTTTGTTTGTTTGTTTGTTTATGATATTTTACTCCTGTACCACCTTACTCATGCATAATAACCTTAATCCTGCTACTGTCCCTATCCAGCCCTATACCTTACCTTATCAAAATCCCTTTCTGTAATTATTACCACTGTACAAGGCAGTCACAGACAAATATACACTGCTCATATACCATCACATATCCAAAATTCTTACTCTATCACCTTGACAAACCTTGACTTTAATCTAACCCAAAAATGATTGGGCAAGTGCACACGTGCACACACACACACACACACACACACACACACACACACACACACACACACACACGTATGTGCATGTGCACACATTACTAAATCTATCACCTTATATAGATAAAATCCACAAGAACTTTAATCCAGTAGCCTTTTAAAATAGAAACTTGTTTAAAACAATCAAAAATAAACACTTTTTTCAAAAAATATATGAACTTCATCAGATAACAATTCTGGAAGTACTCACTTATTTTACAGCTTTTGTGATCAATCACATGACCTCCAAGCCCCCAGGAACTGAAACATCATCTTAAAGGAGCCATTGAAATTGTTGTAAAACAAAGGTGATATACTGTGCACTATGTATTTTCTGTCCCTTTTTCTACATAGGAAAAATGGACCCCCGGATTCATGAACCTTGCGCCAGGCACCAGCATAGCGTCGGCGTTATAACGCCAAATATGGCTGCTGAGCGATTCAGGTATGAATGAATTCCACGTGCACTACCGGCGTGCGCCGGACCATCTCCGCCCCCGGCGTAGGTATGCAAAACACACTGTGTGCGGTATTGCACCATGCAAATGAGGGCAAATAGCGATCCACGAAGTGGCGCAGGCGTAAGCGTAAGAACGCGGCAATGTAAACCAAAAAAGCGGTTTACATTTACCCAAACATGACCGAGGAGTAACGGAAGGCTGTCAAAGTCAGGTATCATATAGGTGCAATATGCCAATGTGGAAAGGCACCGAGAATGTCCAAAGAAAATATGCACAAAATGTAAAAATGACATAAATGGCACGTGCGTAGAAAGAACAGCAGACCCCGGGATATGTGCACAGAAGTTGCAAAGCAATGAAATAATATGACAATGTCCTAAAAGAGCAGTATAACACACATCAGCTGCACAGCCACCACACACCATAGTATGTATGTAAAGCTTCAACCCCAGCGCAATGGTTGTCAAGGAGTGGTGGCGGTGTTCGCGCCGTAACCATGTATTAGTAGTCAATTCCATGCAAATGAGGCAGATAATAGTGAATCGCAAAAGCGGCGCCGGTGTAAGGATGGAGCAAGCGGCGTAGCGGTACTACACCGAGGAGTGGCCTACCACGAGATACATGTCAACCACAGACGGGTGTGCCACATTTGGAGGAAGGATATTGGAGGTCAGCAAATCTGGGCTGTACAATGCACATCACAGCATCAGGACTGGCGTGTTAGGAAATAGATGCGCTGAGAGTACATAATGCGCGTACAGATGCATGTGCACGAGGATGACTACGTTCCCTAAACCAGTCATGTGACGGCCGTCAACAACCACGGATATAGGAAGGTAATGCGGAGAATACGAGGAAATGCGGAAGCAGTGTAAATGGAGCCGTAATGAGCAATCAACACCAATCAAGCCAGGAAGGGCAAGCGGCGGCAGCCGATAACTCTGCATGCAGACCCCTGCATAACGGGAAAGGGAGGCATATGAATGCAAAGATAGTAGGGGATGTAGCAGAAATGCAAAGAGCAAATAACCGAAATAGCACAGCCAAGTACAGAGGTAGCATAACTGCGGCTGCAGATAAAATGCATCATATGCCATGTGCCTGCAGGATGCAGTAATGTAAGATGCAAAGCCAAGGCAATGCAGGCAACTGTAATGTAACACTACAGGCAGTACCGTTGCAGTTGCAACCGTAAAACCACGGAAATAAGCCATGGATACGGCTGCACAGACACACCCAATGACATCACCGGGTATACAGCACAACAGTATTAAGTGTGAATGCACACAACACACAGCCTTGATTTCCCAAACGCCGCACCGTAGGGTGTAAACAGGCGGGAACTTTTAATATGTATATGCTGGGTGCCGCCGTGGCGTGATGCATAGGTATGTGGCAGAGACAGCCGGAGTTGCGGAGGGTGGTGCCGACAACTACCGTAGGCCTCACAGGAGAAGGAGAGTGTTCAGACCAAGGGTGACCTACCAGGGGCTGCGAGACCTGGAGATAGTAGACGCTACAGGGTGGACAGGGACACGTTACAGCAAATAGTGGAGCTGTGCCGGCCGCGCCTGAGAACAAGAGACAACAGAGGGAAGCCCATCCCAGTGGACACAAAGGTATGTGTGAGCTTGCGAATACTGGCTACAGGTACCTTTCAAAGGCCAACCGGGGACATAATGGGCATCTCACAGGCATCAGCATCCAGGGTACTACACCAGTTCCTGGATGCCATGTTACCACATGCCCATGAGCACATAAATTTCCCCACATCTCAGGAGGAGTTGGCTAGCAATATGCGCCGCTTCCACCGTGTGGCACAATACCGGGAGGTCCTGGGTGCGATAGACTGTGCGCACATAGAAATTAAGTCACCACCGGGAGCAGGGTAGGCGCTACATAAACCGCAAGGGATACACCTCCAGCAATTGCCAGGTCGTGTGCAATGCGCGGGGCATTATCATGGATGTGTGTGCTGGCAGCCCTGGAAGCTACCACGACTCCCATATCTGGCATGCCTCACAGCTGTATCAGGTATTCGCCAGGGGGGACATCACACAAGGTCACCTTGTGGGGGATGCTGGCTACGCACTGGAGCCGTGGTTGATGACACCCATCAGAAATGCACACACACACATGCAAGAACGCCATAATGAGGCACACGCACAAACAAGAATAATCATAGCGCGTGTGTTCGGGATGTTGAAATCACGGTTCCGGTGCTTGGATACATCCGGTGGAGCCTTGCAGTACTCTCCAGGCACAAGTGCCCACATATTCATAGTATGTTGTATGCTACACAATATGATTCTGCGGAAACAGCTGCTGCAGGGACATAATGCCGGAGGGCCACCAAGCCCGCCACAACTGCCAGGGCAAGCACAGGCACAGGGCGTTCGGCGCCATGGACACACTGAGCCAGCCCCAGTAGGTAGACAGAGGCGTACCCAATATGCCTACGCCCTGGCAAAGAGGGAGCGCATAGCACATACTTTGACAGTGTAGGCCCCATGGACTGACACCTCCTGACCTGCACACACAGTAAAATGGACGCCACACAAACATGTCCGCCCGTAATGTGTACCGTATGTGCGGACGTATGTGTGACTCCAACAAAGGCACCGCCCAAACACTGCACACCCAATAGCCAGCAGAGCATGGAACGCCAACACCTCACCGCACGCCGGTTCTACAGCACACGGCTTAGCCGTATGCTGCCACTATCGCCCCAAGTCGACCACATATGTACTCATGTGCATACACAGATACGGAAATAGATATCAGTACACATGTAGAAATATATGTACGCATACACAGATATAAAGTACAACAGGGTAATATGGAACCCAGGGATGCAAGTTCACAGATAAGTAAGCGGCGAAATCACCACATAGTAAACATAGTGACCGACAACCCGATCATCCGGGAGGGTGGGCAGAGCAGGTAACGCCAGCCATGGAAATGTCAACCTGCATCAATACATATCCGCGTGTCGGGATGGTCACCAGTCCACGGTACAGTAACGGGATATGTGCGTGTCATATCCATAGGATATGAGTGCGAGATACACGCCGCCACCGGCGATGCGCCAACGTCGTATTGTGTTCAACCGTCGGTGCGGCGGCAAGCATACCAGTGAAGTGTACGACATTATGAGGAGCGTACCTCATTTGGGGTGTAAAACAGTTCATGTTCCTCGCAGTTCCTCAAAGTTCCACATTGAAAATGTCTGTCAAACATCCATTGTTAGGAATGTATATAAATGACATCCTGGTAAATAGAATGTAATCATAGTAATTCATTAAAGGTTCTTCACTGTAAGTAAATCAGCATATTATAATCAACCTATGACCTACTTAGCTGAAGTTGTCACTATGCCATTACTATGTGTTCCACATTATGCCCATTTGTTTCACATTACTAATGTGTGTGTTCCTCACTCTGGAAATAGAAGGTTGAGAGCCATGGCGGCAATATGTGTATGTGTGAGGTGAGGTTGTCGTGTGTTCTGCTGTGTGTGTGTAATGTGTGTGCCACTGTAAAATGTGTATGTAGATGACATGTCACAGGCGGAGTGTAATAACATGCGTAGGCATACAGTACAGGAACCATAGGCGTATGTACAGCAGTACCCACAAAGTAGTACTGACATCTCCTCAGTGGCTATGCACGTGGCGACGTAAAAGCGATGCAAAGCGGAAATGTCCCAGAATGTACCACAGGGCCATAGCCAACAGGAGATGCAAAGGGCGCATGTACAAACCATGACCCGTATGTATGGCGGCCATAAGGTACACTCAACACGGTCCGTCGGCAGCGTTAAACAGCATCAGGCATGTGCGGCGAAAATACGAATGTGCTATCCGGCACCGATCGGGAACACTTACGGTCCGTAAATACCGCTGTGTGTTCCACGACCGTGAAGTAAGCAAGCGGCACACGAATAGGAGGCTACGGTAGCATACAGGCCGTCCCAAGTAAAGGACCACATTGACCGTAACTATCAGCGACAAAATGCCAATGCATACCAGCCCCGCACGAACATCCGCAGATATATAACCCATGTGAAGGAGGAATACGTGCAGGAAGCACACATGCAGGCGATACCGACAGCACACGACATCAACAAAACAAACATTCCCGGAACAACAGACAGGTAACCTGCAGCCCCCCAAGCAGGGATGGAGCACACACACAAGCATATCCCGTATGTATAAATGCAAGACTCACACCCCGTACGCCTTACCCACATCCGCAGATATACCCCATCGCACATATCAAAGGGATAACAGCTAAAACCGTAGCAAAAACATACAGGCAGTCAATGACAGCGGCATACCCACAACAAGCTCGTGGGAAACACTAGCAGCGGCTGATGCATCCTTGCATCCGTTGTGTACAGGAATATAACAGCTATGTTACACATCTGAATGCACAACGCCATCGACAGCCGCCGCCAGGACACGGACACCCACATGTCGAACAGAATACCATACCCAACACACACAATCCACGGCTAACACCACAGCGAAATGTACCCGACACCACACATAGCGGATGCAGTCACACAAACATGATACAATACATACCATCCTCACGAAGGTATTGCAAATAACCAACGGCCACACGAGGAAAGAACCATGTCCTAGTGCCGACGCGTAACGAACGAAAGGAGGGGGATCACCGGTGATATGCGCATAAGTACACACCGAGGAACAGCTATTGGCCTGATTAACCCACATGCCTCAGGTGACGACGAATATAAGGAAGACTCCCTGGATATTCAAACCGTATGTTCATACCGAACAAAGAAGGAATACTAAAGGACTAACAAGTAAATACAGAAGAACGCAGAACCAAAGGCCGGAAAGGTATGTCGAACCAACGACATGTACTGGTGTGTAACGCACGATAGGTATGACGAATCTGTACAGTATGTGAACGGTGTGTGTAGGTAAAGATAGCTGTCCATCAGGCAGAGAGAGGTGAAGGTTGGTTATGTAATGCTAAGCCGCGCAGCATACCAACGACTGTGGACAACGTGTGCAGAGCAGTGGGACAACATGTACACACCCGGGATAACCCCAGGTTAGGCTTGCCACCTTTTCAAATGGCCAAAGTGGGACATCTTTGGGACACACATCAGATGTTACAGGTGGACACATACCCATGGTCAGTACAAAGGGTAGAACTGTACTCATTTGCCTAAATAAAAGCGTAGTCTTGTAGCAGTTAAGTTGCTTATTGTGTGTCTTGTAACATTTAGGAATGTACATACATAAATAACTATGTTATGCAACTCTTACATAAAAATGGGACATAATTATGTCCTACAATCTCAGGACATTTGCCATTTGTAATATGTTTTGTCAGGACACAACTGCCCAAAGAGGGACTGTCCCTTGCAAAGTGGCACAGGTGGTAACCCTACCCCAGGTCTGCCATAGGGGTTGCAAACACAGAACAATGCCACCACCCACGCTGATGCTGGCAGTGGATATCCAACAATGAAGTGCCACAGCAGGGGATAGGACATGTATGTATAGTGTCACAGCACACATGTGCATGGGCATATACCGTCGATGTCATACGGAATGTGCGCACGGCGTGCACGTATCCCACGCAGTAGGGGTGACTATGTCAATTATGTGTAATGCAAAGCTGTCATGATGGATATGTTCAGAAATCATAGACAGTATCACAGGCACAGCATGCATGATGGAGGGATGGCCTAATGTTATGTACATACACAAGATATGTATGGCCTGCACATATGGGACAATGTAGTAGCAGAATAGGTACCGAAATGGAGGGAACAGCAAGTAACCATGTCCAAGCGTTCCGTAGCAGGTGCAATGTGTGCCACAATGATGTCCAGCAGGGCCGTGTGTAAACACATGTGCAATGTACACAGTAGTGACACCCCCCCATGGTAGTGTCCACTGAACGGCAGAAGTGGATGTCAACTGTCATGTCTATACAGTACGTCCGCTGTGGTGGTACCATGGGTCTGTGTCACCCTACCAGCAAGGGAGCTATCACATGACTAGTGACACAGTGTGCCCCTGTGGGATGTGCACAGGACCTATGTCCCACAGCACGGTGTGTGTCCAGTCTGTGGATGTCACACAGACGCCCGGGCCGAGAAATGTGGCATGTGTGCACACATGCAGGACTGCTCCTCCCACCCTGCCCACTGCAAGCGCCATGTAGGAGTACTACATGCATCAGTACTGTGGAGAACATGGCCCATGGCAGAGTAGATTACACCCCTGTGTTAGTGGCATGCAGGTGAGTACAGATGTGTTACATGACTGTCATTTGCATATGTAAACTGTCTGAGCCGGGTAGAGATCACAGCATGACTATACTGAGACATGTAACGTTGTATCCATTGTGTAAGGTACACCACACATGTGTTATTGTAACATGGCCTGCGTGTACATGTGTGTATGGCACAGGTACAAGGGCACCCAAGGTATCAGCTAGACATACGGTCCAGAAATGTGTGGTCCTGCACATGTGTACCCACGCCATGGTGGAATATGGCAACCACAGCACCATGTGGGGCATGTGTGTGTACATCAACCGTGTACAACGTGATATGCCTGTATAGGGACAGTATCCATGTGATACACACCGCATGACTGTCAGTATGCAAAGGTGATGTGTATGCACTATGTGTGATGTAACTGATGCAATGATATCTACATGATATATCTGCCACACTGACACCTGTATGGGTGTCAGCAACATGAGTAGGATGAGCTAGAATGCTGCCAGGTATGTAGAAGTGGTATATGTAGGCATGTACAGTACTGTGTGACAGCAGGTAGTGTACATATGCAAATACTGAGCATGAGGGGCCACATGTCTGAGGACTGTGCAATGTCACACGTCCCTGACTTGTTGTAGTTAGCATGATATGCCTGCACCACTGTGTGAACTGTACAGAAGGCACATGGCGTAACATCCCGAGACATAGGGTGCGATGTGATGCAGGATGTGTACATTGGCAATAGCATAAAGTGGAATGGTGCTGAAGGGCAAAGAGCGGAGCATGTCTGATGTGATACCCTCTGTACCACCCCAACCACCCATGCAATAGTATGACAGGTGGCCAGCATGGGATGTGGTGTGCTGTTGCGCACAGAAGCCCAACAAGGGTGCCAGTAAAGGCATGCAGGTAGTCAATGAGTGTGTGAAGCATGTATGTCAAGATGTGGCCCAGTGCCATACTGAATGGCCCAGTCATGGGTGTAGAGATGCAGCCCCATACGTGCAATGCAGTACCATCCATGTGTAGTGTGATAGATGTGGTAGTGTGGTGGTCAGGGTACACAGCGTACATGAATGGGCTAGCAGTCACTGCAGTGTGCTGCTGCAGAGACATGTAACAGCCAGGTTGGCGGGATACAACAACTATGGCGGTTTGAGGTGACATTGGGAGTGTGTTCCCGGACATAACATGTGCATGGCAGTACTATGTATGTGTCCACAGGGTTAATACAATGTCCAGCCAAGGATTGGAACCCTGTACTGAGTGAGAGTGTGTATTGTTGGTAGGTACCCCACTGGCAGGCACGATGCCAGCAACATCTGTGTTGGCAATGCCTGCATGACTGTGGTATGCCGCATTGAATGTGGATGTAGTCAAACAGCAGAGACATACCACCACACTGCGTGAGGGCCCACACTGCAATGTCTGGCAGTCATGTGTAGGTAGCTAGCTGTGGAGTATGTCATGCACCATGAGGACACACCATGACTGTCAAGTGACACACAACACACAGGTGAACATAACTACCGTGCAACAGCCTGCACATGTGCCCATACAGCACGTGTGCATGGAACAGGAATACCACTGTGGCGTCTGTGAAAAGGCCAGTACCACCATGTCTCAGTGTGGAATAGCATGGTCCCTACCAGTGTGTAAATGTAGCAGAAGTGCACTGTGATCAGTGTTGGCATAGGCACGTAGACTGTCCATCGTATGGGGTGCCATGCCATCAACTACCTCTGTCAGTGGATGTCAGTAATACCGGCTGTAGTGTGTATGTACCATGCATGCTGCTATGGTTGTGTGTTTAGGGTGTGGCTAGCAGGGATGAGAAGCATGGATGTTCAGCAAACAGAGGGGGGAGGTGTGTAGGCCTAGCACACAGACACATGGAGGTTTGGTGCATGCCGAGGGCAGTGTAGATATGGTATGTGTCGTGTAATGTGTCACCCAGCTATGCGTACTGCATGGCCAAGCATGTGTGGGTACATGGGAGTCCATACTAGGGAAGGGCGTGTTGCTGTCAATACATAGCAGTAGCAACTGTCCTAGGTACAATGTACAGTATGCCAACACGACCGGCATGTAACCTGTGGTGTACAGTGTATTCACTGTTGCGTGTCACAATGTGCGTAGCGGTCACGAACATGGGTATCTGAACATGGATTACCTATGATGCAATGTGTCATGGGAATATGCAGTATGTGAGTAAATCACGGTGTGGTGTGGGAACCACCCACCCGTGTGTGTTACAGTCAGGTATGTGCCTGGGAGGTATGATCTGTGTACAATCTGGACTGGCAGGTGTGCCGTGTAGGGCATGGAGGCAGGTCCCAGGCACTGCAGATAAATGACATGTGTGCTGTACTGTGTGTGCAGTGCTTGTGTACAGCACAGTGGAGGGTGTAAGCATTGTCACACATCACTGCATGCTGTGCCTACCTGTGACAGCCCTGCCGGAGACAGACATGTGACACCGCTGCACAGGCAGCATAGCATGTGAAGATGTACATGTGGGCTGCACACCTTAGGCAGATGTCCACAGGTCATGTGTGCCACGGTAGTGTGGTTGAACACGACTATCAGACTGGACAAACACCACATGCCTGCATAACTACAGTATGACCATAGTCAACAGTCCCAGTGACAGAGTAGGCCAATGTACACTGTCCCTGCGTGCAGACCACTGGCTACTGGACACCTGGCTAGACACACACCTGGAGGGTTAATTCACCATTGAGCCATCACATGTCCCAGTCCATGTGGGCGTACAATGTCATCACAGGGTGGTCACAATAGCAGGTGGCAAGGCAGACACGGTGTACCAGGTGATGTGTCATGTGTGCATATGTCGACTAGCACAGCCGTTCACATGTCTGCAACATACTGGTGCACGATGTATACTGTTACATGATGAATGGAACTGCACTGTCACCCACTACAGGGCCATCTGACACAGGTGTGTTGTGACTGGTGTAACCCATGTTTGCACAGGATACACACTGCTGTTGTAGGCAGCCATGCTGGTGGCTACCAGTGATATATGCAGTGGTCATACAGACATACCGTACACAGTGTTCATGCAGGAATGTCCATTGTCGTGGACGATGTGCTGCTATGTGAATGTAGGTGTGTGTTGTGAATGTTACACATCCAGAAGACACCATCTGGTGCAGTCATGGTTGTCAACACCAGTACACACATCCACAGCAGTCAGAACCCAGTCCTGACAATGTGTGTCAGTCACCCTTGTACTGTGTGACATATGTGCACATGGCGGAACACCTCCCACTGTCATCTAAGCTGGCTACATGATGGCTGGAATGTGCTGTAGAAATGTACAATGCTGGTAGCCCAATGCCGTACCTGGAATCAGACACAGTGCGCTATGTCAGCCATGTAAACCATGCACAACAATGACCGCCCAACAGACACAAACAATGCATTGACACATGGAACATGTGCACATGACAATCCCCAATGAGGTATGTTGCACATATTGATGTACAATTGTCATCTATGGCCATAGCATGGATGCAGACACACATACTCCACAGGTAGTACCATGTGATGTAGGTAGGGGGCATTGCTCGTGTACATGTCACAGTAGCTGTACACACACATGTCCTGCATAGCCGTCATGTAGGGGTAGCTGTGGTATGTGACTACTGGACATGCCCGTACAAATGACCATGTCCCACAGGAGATGTGTTAGGTGTGTACCACATGTGACGTGCTGACAACAACCTGCGATGTGTACGGCTGCGGTGTACCTGTGTGACATTGTCTGTGAAGGGTGCAAAGGCATATAGTATCGTATTGCATGCACACAAGCCCCACATAGGTGCATAGCCTGAACATACAGTACAAGGAGTGTGTGGGATGATAGCAACCCACAGGTGGAGATGGGTTCGGACGTCAGCTCACAACCACATGTGTGTGTCACGGTGTTCACGTCCACGACACATGAGCATCTGAGAGGCTAGCGTCACAGCTGTACAGGGTTGCATGCATATATGTTCAGCAACATCCCTGTATGTCCCACCACTGGCCCGTGGGACGATGGACACCAACCAAATGTGCAGATATGAGATGTGCACAGCACATCACAGATGCCTACCGTAGAACAGGCCTACCGTGTAGACATGTGCACAGTAGGTCTCGCCAGCTGCAGTCAAACACGTTGGGTGCTGACCCACAGCAATAGTCCAGGCAATGCCACAGATGGACGTGCATGCCTCTGTGTATGTATGTCTGTGAATGCCTCCGGCATAGCAATATAGCTGTGTCACCGTTGTGAACAACAATATGAATGGGTTGTATGTGTGAGGGGTGCGTCATATGTGTATGGTCAGATCGGCGATACCATCAGTGGGCCTGCTATGTGAACATCCCTGTCCCCATACATGGATACCTATGCTGTGCCCAACACCACATTCACAGAGGGAGGGATGGCGGTGTGTAGTGCAGCAGCAGACATGTGGGTGGCAGCGGGCACTGGATGTACACATATGTGGTACCCACATCAGTGCAGGCAGCCATCCATGTGCATGGGATAGCGGTGTGTGTCCACATACAGCACTGTGTCGATCAATATCCCAGCACATAGCACCTGCCAGGGCTACAGTGTATGCATGGATGTGTGATGCACCAGACACACCCTCAGCAAGCAGCGTACAGCATACCTCGCTTGAGGACAGTGTCCACACCATGGTGATAAACATGTTGAATGTCCATATTCACACAGCTATGACATATGCAATGGACAGCCACCCTGCCAATACCGTCAACCCCAGGTGGATCACACCCAGTGCCATGTATGTGGCATACCCTGCCATATCATGCAGACCTGACCAGCAAGGCTGCATGAGCTATCACAGTCCTACATGGTGCAATGGACAAAAGGCACTCTCACTATCAACCATACACAGCAGTAATGTGGCGGTGATGCACCCTGTCATGTTACAGGTGCTGTGTGATGCTCTGCACAATGTGTGTGTGTACATGCTATGCATGGCCTTTCCTGCTAATGTGTCATGGTTACACATTGCTCCATGTCTATCACATGTGCAACACAGGTGAGCTGTGGCAAGTTGTCCAGCACCCGTACAGTGCTGTGTGGAAGTACATGGCACAACACATGCATGTGCAGGTGTCCATGTGTATGTGTACAGTGCCGCTGCTCACGTTCACAATGGACACAGACGTGATGTGTACTGACATATACACAGCGTCCAGGTGAACAGTAGCACAGACGTCACATGGGGACCTATGCCAACTGATATGGACATAGGTGCAGCCAGGTACACATGTCCACGGCAGGCTAACATCTACATGGTGCGTGTACAGTGTGATGGGGTGGCACACAGATATGATGTGACACCCAGTGCTCAATGGTGTGAAGCCACAACATCGGCTGTGTCACTGCCACGATGCCCTTCACAGATCACTGTGCAGATGTCGTACATGTCATAGCAATGTATTTCCAACAGTATGCCAGCACAGCAGTGTGAATGTGACCTGCCACCATCATTATGTCTTCCAGATAATGCCACGTTCCCGGCTTCCACCTTTCAGCCAACAGGAGGAGGAGGTGATCATTCCATACCTCCATAGTAACCACGCCGCGCTATTTAGCCATGTGCCACAGCAGGCACAGGAACGGCAGGAGATGTGGGAGGAGATGTGCAGGAGGGTGAACAGCGTGGGCGGATACAACCGCAGCTATCAGCAAATCCGCAGGCACTGCACAGACCTGATCCGGCATGCAAGACAGCGTGCTGCTGCAATCGCCAGGCAACAACGTGGGACAGGTGGTGGGCCACCAGGCCAGCGCCACTCACAGCCACGGAGGAGCTCCTGGCCAGTCTGGCGACACCCACGGAACAACACGCAGAAACACTTGCGTCCATCGTGGAGGTGGGTGTCTCCCGAGCTATGAGCCTGGAGCCGCATGGTAAGTCAGTGTTGCATGTTTGTATGATACGCGACGTGGGTGTGGGTGTCATAGTACAACACATGATATAGCAATACATGCCAGGTATATGGCCACACAAGATGCAAACCATAGTATGCTATGTTGTGTTAGCAGACATGTGCATAGCACTTGCTACCACACACATGCATGATGTGACATGCACAGTGCTGACCGTGTAGATAGTAATGGCTAATGTGTATACCTTTGTGTAATGCCTTTACAGGTACGTCTGGCGTGTCGCAAGGACAAGGGTCTGTTGCAGGTAAGTCTGTTGCTAGTCAAAGGCATGTTCTGCTGTATTGATATTCCCCATGTGTCTAGGCATGACATGCTCACCTGTGTGTGCCCCAGTCACGGTATACAGCTCGCACCACCCGACACACACACCACCCATGTACAGTAGATACACCCGTTAGCGTAGAGTGGTATGACACCACACAACCTATTGGTGTGTTACGTGCATTCAGATATGCATACAATGGTGTAGGTGTTACACAATGGCTGCATGTGTAGTATGCATTGGTATGCCAGTGCAGTATGCACACAGTACCACATAGTGAGCTGTGATCTGGCCAGAGCACAGGTGTTACCAATGTGACCCATGCCCCTGCATCGGGTGCAGGCGTTGTGACATGGCGCATGCCATGTCCGATGCACGTGGATGTCTGGCTGCAGCATTGTCACACCATGACATGACCTATGCACAACATAGCAAACATCCACACTGTCAGCATATCCGTAGAGAATGTGACACCTCACACTAGTATGGTTGTATGTCACATGGGCCACCACAGGGCCGTGTGCACAATGTCTACCACACACAATTGTCAATGACTCAGACAGACAAGGCCATGGTCGATACCTACAGGCATGGTGCCACACAGCACATCCACAGTGGGTAGTCACCGTTGCACCCTGTACACACATAGTGGGTTCATCACTGTAGTGGACCCCCTGGACATCCGATGTAGTACACCAGTGACATGGAATGCCTCTCCACAGCTACTACAGGTGCCTCCAATGTCCACCATATCGTGCTGCTGAGCAGCTGAACTGACTTACAGACATGGCAATGTAATGCGTCCAGGTCACGCATCGCACAGACACATAGCTGTGTCCTGCTACTGTGCAGTGGCACAGAGCCCGCACTCCACACTGTACAGCTATGTACACAGCTCACAGCAAGCGTACCTGCACAGACATCACTGTTACCCATACATTGTATCTGTAGACTGTACACATAACACTGCACCGTGACAGCCGTTGTGATGTGGTGCATGCGGTGGGACACCATCGTCACATGTCCACATGATACCGCACATGTTTGCGGTGTACATTACATAGTGTCGGCAGCCATGTGTACTCTCAACTCGCCCGTGGCCACACGGTGTATCACGCTGATGCATGCGAACTACCATGAATGTGTGTACTGCATGCCTACTAAATGACACCTGCCTGTTGTACTGTCCCCACCAGGGCAGTGTACATACTGCCACTATGAATGTCTGGTCTGCATTCACTGGTCTGTGTTGTGTGAATGCTGCATGCCACCTGCATTATCACATGCATGCTGTGTGTGTCTGTGTGTGTGTGTGTGTGTGTGTGTGTGTGTGTGTGTGTGTGTGTGTGTGTGTGTCTGTATTGTAACCGATGGTATGTCTTTGTATTGACAGGTGCTGTAGGTGAGTTCCCCTCCTGCGGTCAATCTGATGCTAGTGTCCCCACAGATACTAGTGGTGATGACCATGTGCATGAGGCACAGGCAGGGTCGTCACAGGCACACACTGTGCCACTGGAGAACATCACACATACGTCCCTTTCAACCCCGCTCACGGTTCAGATGCCGACACATACCCCGACACCGTTGCCCATAGATGACGGTCAGTCAGCGTCTCTTGGCCCGAGCAGGAATGTGTGGTGGCTGCAGAAGGTGTGGGTACACACGATGTTGCCAGTGTAAGGACTGGTGCAGTGCCACGCAGGCATGTGGCAGGTGCTGCTCGTAGGGGGAGCACCGCTAGACATACACCTGCCGTACAGGGTGCAGCAGCTGGTATAACCAGACGCATGTTCCAGACTGTAATGGCGGCGCAGGCACGTGCCGAAGGGCAGAACCAGGAAGGGCAGAGGCTGCAGAGGTCCGCAATCCGTACCTTGAATGACAACATCCAGGCATTGGCGAATGCACAACAGCATCTTGCCGATGTTCTGGATAGGAGATTGGGTGACATGGCTGGTATCCTCGACCGAGGCATGGCCATCCTTGGCGTGCGCAGTCCGTGCAGGAACACCAGGTAGGGGTGAGGCATAGGGCGCGTGGGCGCGTGCCAGCAACACCACCTGCTGCAGGTCAGCGTGTGCGTGCCACCTCCCATGCCCACCCAGACGGTGCTGGTAGCAGCAGCAGTGCAGCTGCTACTACACCATCCACACCAGGACAGAGCAGGCCACGTGGACGTGGCCCTGGGCGGCCCCGTCGTGGGCACGTTTCCAGCGGACATGTGACATCGGAGAGTGGACAGTCCGTACCTCCACCCGGTCGTGCCCGTGCGACCCCAGGCAGGCGCGGGTCACGTCGCCGCCGGCAGACACAGTGAGCCGTAACACCTGCACTGTACAGTCAGGGGCTGCCAAGCATACCCCGTGTAGGCATCACAGATGACTGAACTGTGTACACACACACCCACACACAGCAGACACAACTGTAGGGCTCCACCACACCCACATGCAATCTACATAGTCATGCCCACTCAATGCACAGGCCCGTACACACACACATGATGTCATCCATTGGTACAGCCCATGCCTGTGGCACACATATCACCCTGTGCATATGATGAAGTCTCTGCCGCATAACTGTGAGCTACACCATCACTGCGGTTAAGCTAACATATTCTGATGCACAGGGTGGACACGATAGTGAGAGGTGTATGTGTTACCTGTGTCCGCATAGTACGTGATGTGTATGTTGTGGTGTGTGTGTATGGCTGGCGACAGGTGTGTATGTGATGTGGGTTGTGCACGGACATCATGCAGCAGACATACCATGCAGGACAGGTGCAGCATTCATTGATATGTGTACACAGTATGTGTGGTGGTTACATGTGTAGCACCATGTCGGTGCAGTTAACCCGTATGATACTGATGGTGTACTTGCGTGCCTACTGGGAGCACTGTAATTAGTTCCCCACGTGTAGTCGTGGGGTACCCACAGGCATGTCTGGCAACATCAGCATAGCACAGTTACCCGCATCCGGCATGGACTCCTACATAGGTACATAGGCACATGAACGTAACAGGATATGTGCCCCACGACATGTGTGGACCTAGCATGACTGTGTGTGGCGTCTAACACCCCTCAGGATGGGGATGCCATATCCATCAGTCCCCAGTCCCTGGTCTAGCAGTGACACACAGATGTTGCCTGGCGCATAACTATCGTCACACATCCACACGTCATTAGCAGTCCTGGACGAAGGCAGTCAGGGCCTTTCCTTCACATGGCCTGGCACTCCTCCCCGTGTTGTAGGGGGTGTCTGGCCGTTAACCCTGTTCCCCCAGCACGTCCCACTCATCTTTGTGTTGAGGTGTTTGACAGTCGCTTCTGTGCCCGTGTTTGCATGGAGCCTGGGAGGTGGAATGTGCCCATGTCACCCAGGTCAGACATGGCCGTGTATGTCAGGCACAGATCACCACGGAGCAGATGTGCTGTGAAGATCTACAGCCGGTGTCCTCTTGGCCGTGCAGCTTGTGACACATGTCCTAGCACCGTCATCCCCGTCTTGTGGAACGTTTGCGGTCCTTCCGAGTGCTGCAGGCATCAGGTTAGCTACAGGCCACATGTGCCATTGTACGCAGTCATTGCTCTGGTGTGTGATGTGTACAGGGGTACAATGAACACCCTGATGTGGTTGCGATTCCATCCAGACCAGGAGGCCACAATGGAATGTCTTCACACCCACATTGCCATTGTGTGTGTTGACAGAGGTTGCCGACAGGTGTGCTAGCCATTTCCCTGAACATGTCCACCATCTTTAATGGCGTACCACCTACATGTGACATTGGGACGAACATGTCCTTCACACTGGGTAGGGCTGCACCTTCTCTGGCATTTAGTAGCAGGCCATGGCTCTGGCACCAGGCATCCATGTCTATGACGCCCTAGGTGGATGTCCGTGTAACATGGGGTGTTGGGTATGTTGGCCGGTGCGTAGATATCTGCATACCTTGTCTGCTACAATCCCCCTATGATTGCATGCACATTGGAAGGTCGGATGCCATATGGCAGGGGGCCCAGGAGTGAGCCCTGTGGGCCTCCACTGGGTCCAGATATGAGTGTGACAAGGCACCTTGAGCACCAACCCTGTGTGGTGTGACCTCCAACCTGTCTGAGAAGCATCGGGTGACATATGTCCCCACATGTATGCTGGCGAGCCTTTCCATGGGTCCCATGTGTAGTGTGCTCTGAACGCTCCCACCAGGTCATGGTACTGTGTGCAAACCCACGTATCCCCATCAATGGCCTTGGTGACCACTCCAGACTGGACGAGCAGGTTCGGGAGGCAGGATCCGCCCTTGACTATGTAGTTGTGGGTATGTTCCGGTATTGGCTGTACAGCGCTATCTGTAACCATGTCCACCTGTATGGACCTCCCCACAGCTTTGCAGACAACGCTTGTCAAGCGTATAGGGTGTGGCTGTTGACAGTCCATAAGAGCACTACCCTGGCAT
This sequence comes from Protopterus annectens, assembly GCF_019279795.1. Taxonomy (NCBI): domain Eukaryota; kingdom Metazoa; phylum Chordata; order Ceratodontiformes; family Protopteridae; genus Protopterus; species Protopterus annectens. The sequence goes on from NC_056745.1 coordinate 749,654,545, forward strand.
AGTGGGACCACAGATGCCATATGGCATCCATTGGGGACATAGACCATAGTAAGGCTAACATGACACAGTGGCCGCATGTGTGGGCCGAGGGCCTCAATGAGGATGGGTAGCACACAGCCAGGGACACCATCGGTGCCCATTGCTGACGTGTCAACCGCCATAGAGATATGGGATCACTCCAGGCCATATGAGATGTTTGGGAGGATACACTCTGGTGGGATGGATATGTTCCCTCTTGGGGGGGGGGATGTATGCATGGAACATGTCCTCTGGTTTGCAGACAATGTCTGTGGGTGCAGTGACTGTTGTCACATTCTGGACCATTTCCAGCCAAGTCTGTGTGCCCCCAACCATGTCCTTACCACAGTTAGGGAAGGCCCTATGGTTGTCTCATGTGCCCTCTGCAGTACCACTCCCACAAGCGGCCGTGGATGATGGTATGTGGGGCCGTATGGTGACGCCGGTATGAATGGGTGATGGTTTCCCTGGTACTGTCATTGCTCTGCCATGTATTAGCTCCAACTGTTGATGTACAGGTAGTCAGTGGCTGCGGTCCACCACACCATGTGCCTACCTGTGGTGGACAAGGTCCTGATGTCATCATGTTTGCCTGTTGCAGACATGCATGTGGGTGGTCGGGGAAGGCATTCGTTAGGCGTTTGCCGGTCTGGCCTGTGTTCAACACTGGCATGGAGGACTTGTAGGGTACCACACGGTCGTATGATGTGTGTGGTTTTCTGTGGAGAGGTCATCACTGAGGTCCCCATGCTGGTGTTGGTTACAGGGTGTGGATGACCAGTGGATCCACTATACGGTCTTGCATCACCATTGAGGGCTGTACATCCTGTGTGGGGCATATCCTCACCATGTGTGATGGGCAGAACTGTCAGACATCCCCCCCTAGTATGTATGGTGCATGGCTGTTTAACAGTGGCCAGGTGTGTGAACACCTGGGACTGCTGGCGTAGTGTGTTGTGCCATGGGTAATGTTCCCAGGCTATGTATGGGTGGTTCATGTCACCCAATACGGTGCTGTTGTGAGAGCATGCCCACTCACCAGTGTCCTCCGGACATCTGTGAAGGTATCCTGTGTTTGGGAGGGTTGTCTGTAGCATGCAACAAATGGTAGGCCAGTCCTACACATGGTTAATTGCACCTAGATATTCCCCGCAGCAACGGCCACGTCTGTGGCATGGCCAGGTTGCTGTTGTGTGGCTGGACACACAGGACGGTCCGCATTCCGCCACCCATGCCGTCGCACCATGTGTATGCATGTCTGCTCTGTGCCGACTCTAAGTGTCTGAGCATGCCCAGTAGGCAGCTGTGTAGATAGACACACAGCACAGTGCACACCGCGCCCGTCTGCAGTTATACCCCGGGTGCATGCCTGTATCCCCTACGCAACGGCCACGTCTGTGGCATGGCCAGGTTTCTGTTGTGTGGCTGGACACACACGACGGTCCACATTCCGCCACCCATGCCGTCGCACCATGTGTATGCATGTCTGCTCTGTGCCGAGTCTAAGTGTCTGAGCATGCCCAGTAGGCAGTGATGTACTGATCAGTAGTTACTTGTTATTCCCGACTGCAGCACTAACGTGTTAGTGTACGGCGACCTTGGGATGGTAACAGACTGCGTGACAGCGCACTCTGTCCTAACTCCCGATCGGGCGCATTGCCTCTGCAAATGATACCACTCACGTAGGGGTATGCCTCCTGACAGCGCTCTGCTCAGTAAACTTGGTAGCGTTCTGTAAATGCTTCATACTGTAGTGTGTTCATGTAGATAGGCGTCGGTTCGTCCCCCGTCCCATCCGTGTGTGTGTGTGTGTGTGTGTGTGTGTGTGTGTGTGTGTGTGTGTGTGTGTGTGTGTGTTTCCAGCTGCCTCTGCGACTGATCATGCTTTTAGACGCTCCACAACACATGCCTTGGCTATTGCCAACTATTGTCTTGCGGGTGGCGTCAGCAGCCTACAAGTATCGTGTGACAGCGCTCTGTTCAGTAAAGTCGGTGGCGCGTTCTGTAAATGCTTCATACTGTAGTGTGTTCATGTAGATAGGCGTAGGTTCGTCCCCGTCCCTTCCGTGTGTGTGTGTGTGTGTGTGTGTGTGTGTGTGTGTGTGTGTGTGTGTGTTTCCAGCTGCCTCTGCGACTGATTATGCTTTTAGGCGCTCCGCAACACATGCCTTGGCTATTGCCAACTATTGTCTTGCGGGTGGCGTCAGCAGCCTACAAGTATCGTGTGACAGCGCTCTGTTCAGTAAAGTCGGTAGCGCGTTCTGTAAATGCTTCATACTGTAGTGTGTTCATGTAGATAGGCGTAGGTTCGTCCCCCGTCCCTTCCGTGTGTGTGTGTGTGTGTGTGTGTCTGTGTGTGTGTGTGTGTGTTTCCAGCTGCCTCTGCGACTGATTATGCTTTTAGACGCTCCGCAACACATGCCTTGGCTATTGCCAACTATTGTCTTGCGGGTGACGTCAGCAGCCTACAAGTATGCGTGTGACAGCGCTCTGTTCAGTAAAGTCGGTAGCGCGTTCTGTAAATGCTTCATACTGTAGTGTGTTCATGTAGATAGGCGTAGGTTCGTCCCCGTCCCTTCCGTGTGTGTGTGTGTGTGTGTGTGTGTGTCTCTGTGTGTGTGTGTGTTTCCAGCTGCCTCTGCGACTGATTATGCTTTTAGACGCTCCGCAACACATGCCTTGGCTATTGCCAACTATTGTCTTGCGGGTGACGTCAGCAGCCTACAAGTATGCGTGTGACAGCGCTCTGTTCAGTAAAGTCGGTAGCGCGTTCTGTAAATGCTTCATACTGTAGTGTGTTCATGTAGATAGGCGTAGGTTCGTCCCCCGTCCCTTCCGTGTGTGTGTGTGTGTGTGTGTCTCTGTGTGTGTGTGTGTTTCCAGCTGCCTCTGCGACTGATTATGCTTTTAGACGCTCCGCAACACATGCCTTGGCTATTGCCAACTATTGTCTTGCGGGTGACGTCAGCAGCCTACAAGTATGCGTGTGACAGCGCTCTGTTCAGTAAAGTCGGTAGCGCGTTCTGTAAATGCTTCATACTGTAGTGTGTTCATGTAGATAGGCGTAGGTTCGTCCCCGTCCCTTCCGTGTGTGTGTGTGTGTGTGTGTGTGTGTGTGTTTCCAGCTGCCTCTGCGACTGATTATGCTTTTAGGCGCTCCGCAACACATGCCTTGGCTATTGCCAACTATTGTCTTGCGGGTGACGTCAGCAGCCTACAAGTATCCGTGTGACAGCGCTCTCTTCAGTAAAGTCGCTATCGCGTTCTGTAAATGCTTCATACTGTAGTGTGTTCATGTAGATAGGCGTAGGTTCGTCCCCCGTCCCTTCCGTGTGTGTGTGTGTCTCTGTGTGTGTGTGTTTCTAGCTGCCTCTGCGACTGATTATGCTTTTAGACGCTCCGCAACACATGCCTTAGCTATTGCCAACTATTGTCTTGCGGGTGACGTCACCAGCCTACAAGTATGCCTCTGACAGCGCTCACGTCAGTTAACTCGGTAGCGCGTTCTGTGAATGCTTCATACTGTACTGAGTTCATGTAAATAGGCGTAGGTTCATCTCCCGTCCCTTCCGTGTGTGTGTGTGTTTCCGTTGCTTTCGCAAATACAACTGAATAAGCAAATCCTTTAAGTGTTCACAATCAACAGTGTGATATTTAAAATCATGTTAAGACTCACATTGTTGATTGTGAACATTCTTAGACATAGCTGTTATTCTGCACACGTTGTGGAAACAACGAAAACGTTGCATGTTGTAATGAACTGTTTAAATGTTACGAAGACTTGTGTTGTGTCGAACTACGGGGACTATTCTTGCTGCAGGTTGCTGGTTTGTTTGTGTTTCATAGTACAATATCATGTAATACGTGTGTTCATAGTATGCTTTCTGTGATGTTGACATGTGTGTGTTTCGTTAGCAGTACGTCCCTGCTTTCTATGCTGTGGCTAAATCTCCATTGCTCGCATAGACAGTGACAACTGGAAGTGTAAGGGTGGACATTTAAAGCCTGGATACTTCCATGTTATGTGTAAGTCTCACGGGCCCAACGGGTGATAGCGCATACATGTCTATGAAGTACCTTTGGATACCATATGCGACCTGTCGTGGACGAAATGTTTAAGTTGACTGTTCCATCTACCTATGTGTGACATGGTTTGTGGCCATAGGGTGCCAGCAAGTCTTCCCTGTTCATTGGGTGTTTGCCATGGTCTATTGACATCACTCCTATTAATTCACCGAAGGATGTCTTTCATTGTTGGCAACGCCATAGTTTGACAACTTCGTATGTCATTCCCAGCAGACGTGGAGATTGTGCCATTGGTATGTTTACACAGGTGACCCATCTGTTCCACTGTATGGAAGCGTGTGATCCCCATAGATGTGCTGGCAGATTGAGTGCTGTGTACGCCGGTATCTGCCCATCGGTCTGGCTTTGAATGGGGAGTGTCTACTGTAGACCCTATCTGTATTCCCTGGGTTATGCCTTGCAACAGCTGTGGGATTCCCCCAGGTTTGCAGCTATGGGTGCCATCTTGGCCGTACGTTTGTCCATCCATGGGAACTGCCTACTGGACACTAGTATCGGGCTGTCAACATTTCACAGCTGCATTCTCCATTTCCGGTGGATGATCGGTATTAGTATTGCGGAGTAACGCATATGCCATGGCCACGTCCCGCACACGGGGCGGGACAACGAATCATCTGCCAATCCACACCGACACCCATTTTTGCATACCCACGATCCCATGTCTGCAACCCTCGACAGTACCCCTTGCACACCCTTCATGTGTGCGGAAATGGGATGTGAACGTACGTGTATGGACGCAGCAGCCTGGGGAGTCCTATTCATATGTCCTGCATTTCATGGACGGCTGTCATCACCCTTGAAGACGCTTGTGGTGCATATATCTACCTGTGCCGTAGTCACGGCTGTCACCTCTTCCGGTTCACACTATGTTGCCCACACTTACTTAAGGAGTAATTTTTGGGTCCTGCAATGGACACCGATGTGCATATGTAAAGTTTAGAACATGTTGGACTGTGTCCATTCGGCCAGTGGGTTTGACTGCCGCCGTATGTTCCCCAGTCCCGGATGTCTGTCCGCCTACCCATATTATGTAGTGCTACGGAACCCGTGTCCTTCCACAATTTACCCATATGGTGTTACTGTAGTACTGCAGGTTGGCAACTGCTTTAGATAATCCTCAGAGGTACCATTGTGAACTATCCGCCACTGTATTGTCATTATAACACAGCCGGTACATGTAGAACCTATTTATTCATGACAGTATGTTGTTTATGTGTGGGAACGCCATATTTTAACGATAGTATGACCTTCCTAGTTGACGTTGTTGGTGTGCCATTAATATGTGTTCCACAGGTCGCACGTATGTTCCGCAGAGTGGAAGCGGGTGATCCCCACATACTTGATAGCACCTTGGCTGCTGTGTACGCTGGGATTCGCACGGCAGGATGGATGTCTACGGGGTGTATCTACTGTTGTTTCCATCTGTATGTCCTGTGTCATGCCTTACTACGGCTGTGTGATTCCACCAGGTTTGCTATTATGGGTGCCATCTTGTCCGTACGTTTGTCCATCCTTGGGAAATGCCAACTGGACACTGATGTAGGGCTGAACACATTTCACACCTGCCTTTAGCATTACCCAATGGATGCTTTGCATCCTTACTGGGGACTAAGGCACGTCCTGTACCCGCAGCCCTCACACGGGGCGGGACAACGGATTATCTGCCAAACAACACCGAGCCCCATTTTGCATACCCAGGATACCATGGCTGCAACCCCCCACGGTACGCATGACACATCCTTCATGTGTGCGGAACTGGGATATGGACGCACATGTATGGACACGGCAGTCTGGGGACCTCTGTTCATATGTCCTGCATGTCATGGGCAGGTATCATCAACCTTAAACACGCTGGTGGTGCATATGTCTAGCTGTGCCGTAGTCACGGTTAGTACTCTGATTGGCTGATCCCAGTGGATAACGGAGCAAACGCCGTAATTTTTGGAGTCCTACAATGGACACCGATGTGCATTTGTAAAGTGTAGAACGTGTTGGACTGTCACCATCTGGCCAGTGGTATTGACTGCCGCTGTATGTTCCCCAATCGTGGATGTCTGCTTGACTACCCATCGTTTGTATGACATGGCCTATCTATATCCACGTGCCAGTATGCGGAAATACAGCAAACCTTGCGTCCTGCCCATCTTCATAAACGACATTATGGAACATATATCGGCAAAAACAGACACTGTCAAATACGATAGACTCCACAGTGAAAGGATACTGAGCTCTTTCACCTACTAACATGGGGCATCGTCGAAGTACGGAATGCATGACATAGCCGTCTCTTATACACTTCCTTCAGAGTCGGTTTAAAGCGAAATAATCAATAAACCTGCTCATAGTTAGGTGGACAGTGCTCCAAGTCTTGATTATAACGTGACATATACATATCAGTGTTGCATGCCTTACTTCATGGAAACAATAATACGGCAACAATGTGTTAATATATATACAATATTGGTAAATACAATCAGTATCCTGACACATAGTTGATAATTGTTGTGAGTGCACCTTAGAATGTAGTGTGTTGATCAGGATATTGTATATCAATGTGTATAATAGTAGCATTACGATAACAAAGCATGGAATCAATAAGTACTATTTAAGCACATATTTTACAATTATGAATGTAAATGTGTGGAGGAGACATCCGTAACCTTCCCTGGTTCCACTGGATCACACACGCACACGCACACTCGCATGTCCGGATTGTGGGTTACGCGCAGGCGCACATGCATATCCGTAGTCCGTTTATATATGTTTACAGTGTCTGTGTGGTTACGTGTTTTGCGTTACTTGTGACTATTCCGGTAACATATGTCTGATCCGGTTGACGGACGTGTGCAGAAAGCACTTACAGCTTTATATATGTAACAGTCTTTGCAGCATGGACGCTTTACGTACACGTGCACATCTATATGTTCTATAGTCGTAATTCAAACGTGACTGCATTCACGTTTGCCGGTTACTGTGACCAGTACACGTTAGCTGTTCGTTGTCATTAATATGCATACCCATGGTACCTATGTACATTTACATATCCCCCCCCCGCACACACGCACGTCACAGGCATCCATTCTCCTGCTGGGAAAGGTGCGGTACTGCATGTTGAACATTCCTAATTCCCCCTCGCTCATGGCCCAGGATGCATATGTCGTCACCGCAGGGCTGTTCAGATGACAGCTGCTTATATCCCATACGCATACAGGCCTTCGGTTGTCAGGGTGTTGCTGTGGTGCTTTGGGTTTGGTCTTGTCCGCCCACTGTACGGGACTGCCCTGACCCTGTACGAATGTTAGATGAGTCACATGGGCACGTTTTGTCCGTGTCCATGGTACCATGTCACGGCCCCCCCCAATTATTCGTAACCGTGTGCGCCGATTGGCCGGTGTACCCGTTGTAGATCTTGTTATACTAATTGCACACGGTCTGGTCGAACTGACCAATTTCCATTACTAACCCTCCGTATGTATGGCCTGTGTCGCAATATTACAAGGGTTTACCATTGCGTGACGACTTTCACTGAGCCACAGACATGTCCGTTGCTTGGTTTGGGCTGGTTCCGCTGTGCTACACACATTTAACATGGCGGAACAGGTTGAACAGCTCAGCCACGAGGACATCGGGTTGTCCGTCGCTGTCTATTATTGAATGTCTATGTGGAGTTTGTTTCACAAAGCGAGACAATGTCGACATTGTTAACGGACATCTCGCGCAGTACGTCCGCACCGCCGCGGGTGACGTATGTCTGCCTTTGGCCGGCGAACAGGCATTATGCTGTGCCATTATGTCTGGGGATATATGGTTTCCTGACATAGATGATATGCCATACTAGCAATGACCCTAGCAATGACCCGCGTCTGGGTGTGGGTACTGCTGTATTACCCACGGGAAGAGTGGCCTTAGGTTAAGTGGTGACCTAGGCAGAAGTTGCCACCGATACATCACCCGCTACCCCCCTCCTGGTCTACCTACACCAAATAGAGTCTGGAAAGGTGCCCCGAGTAGAGCAACACCCTAGACGGCTACCTACTTGGCCTATGCCTAAGGCCGGCTATGTGTGTGGTCCCTTGGGCATCGGACTCGTGAACGTGCCACGTCTGCCGTGGGTATGTCCAGCATTACCCACATCCAGCCCCAAGGCAGTCAACACAGCATCCATGGGTCCACATGGTGTCCCAGCTGTGTACTCCAGGAACTCTATGGGGAATTAAACCCACACTTAGGACAGCTGTTTAATCTTAGCCTCACCTCAGGATACGTACCTGAGTAGTAGCACAGGGCGACTGTAGTCACACTCCACATAGATGGTGCCTCCACTGACCCTGGTTATTACCATACCATTAGTTTGACAAGCCTTATCTGCAAAGCCATGGAGATGGATCATAATGGAACACATAGATAAAGACATAGGGGACTCGCATACTTTGGATACAACCCAGTTTAGCTTGGTCAGAGTCAGATCATGCCCTTTACACGTGTTTCACTTTGTAGAATCAGTCACCAAGGCCATTGCTGAGGGTAAAGCAGTCCATACAGCCTACCTCAACCCGGCAGAGGCCTTCGACACAATACCCCGGTCGGGTATAATTGATAAACCCGTCATCTTGAATGTAAATCCATACATCGCCATATGGGTTGCAAACTGGCTAAGTCACAGAACACACATGGCCATAGTTGCTGGCGCCATGTCATACTCACAGCCAGTCACAGGTGGTGTCCCATGGGGCTCAGTCCTGGGTCCACTATTTCCAGCATCTACGTTTCCAATGTACACGCATACACAGGGGGGTTATGGGTGACAATGTTTGCAGATGACTGCAAACCGGTGCCAAAGTCAGACACACATCTGACACAGATATCCTTCAGGAGTGCCTCACAGATGTGGATAAGTGGTACCAGAGACATGTCCTACAGCTAAATGCCAGGAAATGCATAGGCATACCCTTCGGGAAGAACAAGGTTACCCCGAGCTACCATATAGGTGGAAATCCACTGAGCACAGAGGGGTTACCAGTGATCTGGGGACACGTGTTGTTGTTAACCGTTAGACACACATGTTGCTAACATAGTTAGGTAGACCTTCCACATTGCCCACATCATCATGAAGGGATTCACATCTAGATCAGGGAGGTCATTGTCCCCTTGTACTCATCACTCATTAGACCTATGATTGGGTACAATGCCCGTTCAGAATGTATCTGACCCAACACCTGCAGCAGCTGGAAAGGCACCAACAGTTCATCGACAAACAGATGCAGGGTCTCAGGTATATGTGTTATACTGACCGACTGAAAGAATTCCAGCTGTATACAGTTGCATACCACTTGCCCAGAGGTGACCCGTGCCTGGCATACAAGGCTATGTCGAACCCAGATCTGATGACTATGCTTCACGTAAATAAGTTAGATTCCTCAGAACCACAAGGGCAGCTGACGTACACCTTGACACTGTCATTAATCGAACGTGTTGTTGGGACAGATTCATCACCCAGACACTCACTATGCTGTGGAACAACATCCCAGTACATGTGAGGGCAAGCACCTCGCTGGCCTTGTGTTAGTATTTAGACATGGATGTCTGAATTGATTTATTTAAGTAACCTTCTAAATGAATATTTACATTAGCACATTGTGAATCTTTACATTTCGTTGGTCTATTTTACATTAGTCATAATCATACGGTTTATGTGTATATATTATGGTTCATTTATATTACTAGGTGTCTGCAGTTCTGTTAATATATTGGCACAATCCGTAGGACATATATATGTATCTTACACAGTCAGACATTTGGAAAACATTTTATGTTGGTTCATCTTTCATATATGTACATATATTTCTATTTTCCGATGAAGACTGTACCTTCGAAGCAATGTCTGATGTCCTCACTGTGTGGGATCTGTAACCCAAGTAAGGTTTGTTTGCTTGTCTGCCTTTAAGGCATGTAATTAGTACCTAGCACATCTAATGTACTGACCAATTAATGCTTTTAAATGTAGTAGGTTGGACTGCATTGTATGTATTCTGAATAAGTCTGCTTATGAAGCAGACAGTGGGCTCCAATAGACTATGGTGACTGCCTTTAATTCTTGGTGTGCTCTGAGTGGTCACTGACGGTCCCTACAGTACCTCGTCTTTGCTTTGGACTTCATCGGCTGGTTGTCTGTGTTTGTTGTATGGGGAATGTCAACTGTAGTCCCTATGTGTATTACTTGTGTAATGCCTTACTACGGCAGTGTAATTCCACCGGGTTTGCAGTTATGGGTGCCATCTTAGTCATACGCTTGTCCATCCATGTGAATTGCCTACTGTACACTGGTATAGGGCTGTACACATTTCACACCTGCATTTTGCATTCTCCGGAGTATGGTTTGCATTATTAGCGGAGAGTGACGCATGTGCTACGCACACGTCCCTCCCACGGGGCGGGACAAAGGATTGCCTGCGAAACAACACCGAGGCCAGATTCTACATACCCAGACTCCCTTGACTGCAACAGTGGACAGTACCCATTACACATCCTTCATGTGTGCGGGACTGTGATGTGGACGCAGCTGAATGGACCCGATACCCTGGGTATTTCTGTGCATGTGTGCTGCATTTCATGGACAGCTATCATCAACATTGAACACGCTTGCGTGCATATGTGTACCTGTGACGTGGTGACGACAATGAGATCACGTGAGTAATGCAGGAAGCTAGCAGGCATTCTCTGAACAGAATTTTTGGGTCCTACAATGGACACCGATGTGCATATGTCAAGTTAGATGTTGCTGGACTGTGTCCACCTGCCCAGTGCTTTTCACTGCTGGTGTATGTTCCCCAATCGCGGATGTCTGTTTGACTACCCATTCCACATGGTGCTACATAACCAGGTGATTTAGTACTGTGAACAAATGACATACATCCAAAGATGCTGGTTAGCAACTGCTTCATATAAACCTCAGACATCCCAATGGGACATATCCGTCACTGTATTTCCAATATAACACCACCGGAACATGTTGATTACCTATGTATTCATTTAACCATGTTGTCTTCGTAGGTGGGAATGCCATAGTTTACATATCCTACGTGACGTTGTGTGTGTGCCATTAGTATGTGTTCCACAGGTCGCACATCTGTTCCGCTGTACGGTAGCGGTGCTCCTCATTCTGTTGCTGGCAGATTGAGTGCTGTGTACGCCGGTGTTGGCACGACGGTCCGGCTTTGTATGTGGAATGTCAACTGTAGTCCCTATGTGTATTTCCTGTGTTATGCCTTACCGCGGCTATGTCATTTACCCGGTTTGCAGTTGTGGGTGCCATCCTGGCCATACGGGTGTCCATCCATGACAATTGCCTACTGGACACTAGTATAGGGCTGTACACATTCCACACCTACATTTAGCATTCTCCGTGTATGGTTTGCATTATTAGCGGAGAGTAAGGCAGGTGCTACGCACACATCCCTCCCACGGGCGGGAGAAAGGATTGCCTGCGAAACAACACCGAGCACAGAGTCTACATACCCAGAATCCCTTGACTGCAACAATTGACAGTACCCATTACACATCCGTCATGTGTGCGGGACTGTGATGTGGACGCAGTTCTATGGACCCGGTACCCTGGGTATTTCTGTGCATCTGTGCTGCATTACATGGACAGCTATCAGCAACATTAAACACGCTTGCGGTGCATATGTGTACCTGTGACGACAATGAGTTCAGTTAGTTGATTAAATAAGGCGGCATTCCTGTCTTTAGACAAATTTTTGGGTCCTACAATGGACACCACTGTGCATATGTAAAGTGTAGAGCTTGTCGGACTGTGTCCTTGTGAGCACTGGGTTTCACTGATACTGTGTGTTCAGGAATCGCGGATGTCTGTTTGACCACCCATTCCACATGGTGCTACATAACCAGGTGATTTAGTACTGTGGACAAATGACATACATCCAAAGATGCTGGTTAGCAACTGCTCCATATAAACCGCAGACGTCCCAATGGGACATATCCGTCACTGTATTTCCAATATAACACCACCGGAACATGTTGATTACCTATGTATTCATTTAACCATGTTGTCTTCATAGGTGGGAATGCCATAGTTTACATATCCTACTTGACGTTGTGTGTGTGCCATTAGTATGTGTTCCACAGGTCGCACATCTGTTCCGCTGTACGGTAGCGGGTGCTCCTCAGTCTGTTGCTGGCAGATTGAGTGCTGTGTACGCCGGTGTTGGCACGACGGTCCGGCTTTGTATGTGGAATGTCAACTGTAGTCCCTATGTGTATTTCCTGTGTTATGCCTTACCGCTGCTATGTCATTTACCCGGGTTTGCAGTTGTGGGTGCCATCCTGGCCATACGGGTGTCCATCCATGACAATTGCCTACTGGACACTAGTATAGGGCTGTACACATTCCACACCTACATTTAGCATTCTCCGGAGTATGGTTTGCATTATTAGCGGAGAGTAAGGCAGGTGCTACGCACACATCCCTCCCACGGGGCGGGAGAAAGGATTGCCTGCGAAACAACACCGAGCACAGAGTCTACATACCCAGAATCCCTTGACTGCAACAATTGACAGTACCCATTACACATCCGTCATGTGTGCGGGACTGTGATGTGGACGCAGTTCTATGGACCCGGTACCCTGGGTATTTCTGTGCATCTGTGCTGCATTACATGGACAGCTATCAGCAACATTAAACACGCTTGGGGTGCATATGTGTACCTGTGACGACAATGAGTTCAGTTAAGTGATGAAAGAAGGCGGCATTCCTGTCTTTAGACAAATTTTTGGGTCCTACAATGGACACCACTGTGCATATGTAAAGTTTAGAGCTTGTCGGACTGTGTCCTTGTGAGCAGTGGGTTTCACTGATACTGTGTGTTCAGCAATCGCGGATGTCTGTTGGACTACCCATTCCACATGGTGCTACATAACCAGGTGATCTAGTACTGTGGACAAATGACATACATCCAAAGATGCTGGTTAGCAACTGCTTCATATAAACCGCAGACATCCCAATGGGACATATCCGTCACTGTATTTCCAATATAACACCACCGAACATGTTGATTACCTATGTATTCATTTAACCATGTTGTCTTCATAGGTGGGAATGCCATAGTTTACATATCCTACGTGACGTTGTGTGTGTGCCATTAGTATGTGTTCCACAGGTCGCACATCTGTTCCGCTGTATGGTAGCGGGTGCTCCTCAGTCTGTTGCTGGCAGATTGAGTGCTGTGTACGCCGGTGTTGGCACAGCGGTCCGACTTTGTATGTGGAATGTCAACTGCAGTCCCTATGTGTATTTCCTGTGTTATGCCTTACCGCTGCTGTGTAATTTACCCGGGTTTGCGGTTGTGGGTGGCATCTTGGGCATACGGTTGTCCATCCATGACAATTGCCTACTGGACACTAGTATAGGGCTGTACACATTTCACACCTGCATTTAGCATTCTCCAGTGGATGGTTTGCATCATTAGCGGATAGTATGGCAGGTGCTACACACACATCCCTCCCACGGGGCGGGACAAAGGATTGGCTGCGAAGCAACACCGGCCCAGAGTCTACATACCCAGAATCCCTTGACTGCAACAATCGACAGTACCCATTACACATCCTTCATGTGTGCAGGACTGTGATGTGTACGCAGTTCTATGGACCCGGTACCCTGGGTATTTCTGTGCATCTGTGCTGCATTACATGGACAGCTATCATCAACATTAAACACGCTTGCAGTGCATATGTGTACCTGTGACGACAATGGGTTCAGGTACGTATTGAAAGAAGACGTGAATCTGGTGTGATGTCAATTTTTGGGTCCGACAATGGACACCACTGTGCATATTTAAAGTGTAGAGCTTGTCGGACTGTGTCCTTGTGAGCAGTGGGTTTCACTGATGCTGTGTGTTCAGCAATCGCGGATGTGTGCTTGACTACCCATACTGTGTTGTGCTACAGGAACCATGTCTTCCGACACCAGAAACCAATGCTATACATCCAATGTTGCAGGTTAACAACCACTTTCATACCATACCCAGAGGTCACGATTGGGAGGTATTGCCACTTTATTATCGGAACAACACCCCCAGACTGTGTACATCACGGGAACTTTAGGCCAGTCTTACCGGCCATTTCCAATTGTAATTAGCAGACACGTGTCAATACATGTATGATAAGACATATTGTCATGCAGAAGTTGATCTATGTTATTTGGACATTGGCTTCTGCTTTTGGCATCCGTTGCTGTGAGTGTTGCCAGTTACCATACACATTGCTTGCTCAGAGGCAGACTACACAATTCTGCGCACTACTGTGGTCTCCTTTAAGGACCCTGAGCCAGTGGTCGACGGTACGGCAGCCACTGCATCAATCACATTTGCCATCTACCAGTACCTACAGGACTGCATGAGCCAGTCATTCACTTACCCAACTGTGGTTCACTGTACCAATGCCAAGCATCCAGTGTGGTGTACCCCAGCCATACACAGAATGTACAACACGAGGAGGTGGCTACTACAAGGTGGAGCAGACACCTTGTGAGGTATGACACCCTTGGTCATCATATGTGTAGACTTACACACTGTCATGAAATAGTCCAGGGCACATTCCACAGATATACCTACATGGACCTGGCTAACAATCATACCACCTTCAGTTGCTATGCTCGACACCTGGGAGCTCACTCCCACATATGCTCTGACTGGGTTCACATAGAGGTGGGGTTTACTCAACATACACACATTGCCAACATACAGGCTGACAAGTCCAGTGAGGACATCTCCACACCCTCCCCCACACATGAGGAGATGTGTGTACCAGTGGTTTGTGGTCACCAAATGTTCTGTGACACACAGGTGGGACATGCTCTCTCCAGGGTAGTGGACATAGCATCCATGAGACCAGCTGGTGACCCCGCTGTGTACTCCACTATCTCAGTTATGAATTGGACCCACAGTTAGGACAGCTATTTCTTTGTAGCCTCACCTCAGGTAGGGTACCCAGGTTGTGTCACATGGCAACTGTAGTCCCACGTCACAAGGCCAATACCTCCACTGAGGCTGGTTATTACTGTCCCATTACCCTGAGGAGACCTATCTGCAAAGACATGGAGAGGGATCATACTGTGGCTCGTACATGACTGCATAGGGGACATACATACTTTGCCTCACACACGGTTTGTCTTGTTCAGGAGCGGTTCATGCCTTTAAAGCATGGTTGACATTTTCGGGACAGTCGCCGAGGCCACTGATGGTGGTGGGGCGGTCCATACAGCCGCCCCCGAGCTGGCAAAGCCCTTCATCACATTACCCCGGTCAGGTATCGTTGATAAACCCATTGGCTGGGATGTGAACACGCACATCACAGAATGTGTTGTAAACTGTCTATGTGACACAACCCACACGGTCATAGTTGCTGGCAGCATATCAGACCTACTGCCTGTCACAAGTGGTGTCCCATGGGGCCCTTCCATGTCTGCACTCCTGTCATACACCTACATTTTCACGGTACAGGCACACACAGGGGTGCTATGGGCAACAGTGTTTGTAGATGACTGCAAAACAGGTGCCATAGTGGGACAGACATCTGACACAGATATCCTTCAAGGGGCCTCCCAGGTATGCATATCTGCTGTCAGGGACATGTCCCACAGCTAAATGCAACGTCATGCAACATCATACCTGTGGAGAACTACTAGGTCACCCCTGTCCAGCATATAGGTGGCTGTCCACTCAGCACAGGGGTGATTACCAGGATCAGGGGACAGTGTTTGACGGTCACCATTCATTCCACACACACGTTGCTATCGTGGTTGTGTGGGTCTTCTACATTGCCCACCTGTTGGTGCAGGGATTCACATCTACATCAGGCTAGGTCATTGTCTCCTTGTACCCATTACGTGTTACACCTATGATCTACTACATTGCCCCATTCAGACTGTATCTGACCATACACCTACAGCAGCTGGGAAGCCCACATAGGTTGATTGTTGTACAGATGCAGGATGACACCATTTTGTGTAATGCTGCCCCACATGTAGGACCCCTGCCACATCACGTCACATACCTGCTGTTTAGTGTTGACCTGTGCCTGACATACGAGGCCATGTCAACCCATATGTCATGTGTATGCTTCACCTACTGTATCCGCATCCCTCAGAATCACTAGGGCAGGTGACATTTACCTTGTCACGGTCATTAATGGGATGTGTTTGAGTGACACATATATCACCCAGACACTCATTATGCTGTGGATCTACATCACAGTACATGTGAGACAGACATCCTTCCTAGCCTTGTTCGCAGCTATGTTGTCCATTGGATGGAGAATTGCAGGTATAGGCCAGGGATTACATCATTATCAGTGCTTGACGGAGATACAGCAATATCATGGGTATTTCATCTGAAGCACAGAAGGTTGGCAAAGTCATCCTAACTATGGTGTAGTATTATGGCTGGGCCTGGGACGATGGCCTACCCTGTACCTATGGACGTGTGAACCTATATTCATAGTTTGTCACATGTACAATTGTCTATCCACTATACTCTTTCGCCACTGTATATTTCTGTGGCACATGATTGTCCTCTGTATTACATGCAGGTATGCTGTGTACCTTGCACATACGTCACGGTTGATGACAGTGTATCTGTGTCCCTAACACTGTGATACTGAGGACTACCACACATCCTTCACAGCATTACATGCATATGTCCATTCTATTCTTCTTTGGCCTATGGGGGTGTTAAGGCAAACATTACTCAAGTCCCTGTTTGTGCATGCTTCATGTTGGTGTTTGACCAGGCTCCGTTGCAGTCATGTGTTGGACAGTAGTGTGTCTGTGTGTTTGCCATGTGTTTTTATTGCCGGTACATCTGTGGGAGGTGTAGTTGGCACATGTTCCTCTTTGCAGGGACACCCATCCTGGGGTTTGTGTCATGCATCTGCACTTGGCACGTGCCATATGTCCTGTACTATTCCCACAGTCGTGTATGCCTTCATGCACTACTACTGCGTGTTACTGGCTGTGTGTATGTGGTACACATGGACATTGTGATGTTTGGCTTGACCTATTCCCATGCTAGAACGTAAACATCTGTCAATTAAGTCTTTTAAATCAAACTGTAACACTCATTCGTATTTTCAAAATGACACTCATTAACACAGGAAGCTGGGATTAATAACATTTTACTACTGTGCAGCAGGAGGCAAAGGAGTATGCAGTAAAAGTTTAGACATTTGTTCAACTCTATACATGTTACATCTGTATGAGCATTCTGTATACTATCATCTTTTGCACACATTAATGATGTGGTCAGTCACAAGGCATTTACATTGCTAGAGTACAGAACATTGTATTCCTACAACAGTGCTCAGGTAATGCTTATTACATGTTTTCCCATGAGGATAGCCCAACCTTGCGAGCCACATATTCAGTTAGACTGTACTTTGGTAAATTCTGCTCTGTCACGGTTCCAACACTGTTCATATCCAGTCCTCACTCCGTGTCCTACTAGGTTCCTGTGTCTCTCTGCTGAGCAGCTGTACTCTGTGTTACAGCTCACAAGCCTATCCTCCTCAGTGGAAGGATGACAGATATACCTGTACATACATGTATTATTCTGTAACCGAGCAGATGAGTAATGCTGACTGACATACACCTGCTGCACTGGTTACTGCTAGGGTTAGGGTTCAATCACACTGCAGCTACACTACAAGCAATTACATGCATGAGAAGCTGTACTGCTATATTGTCAGGTAGAATAATATGCATTATACACTATTTGCTTCTAAAGTTGCACGTCATATCTATGTTTAAATATGTATTTTGCTAACATTCTCCCTCCTTTGATTGCTTCTACTCTATCCAGAAACATATACAACATTATTTCATTCCCTAGCGTCTTCCTCTGTGGAACGTTTAACTAGGCAAGTAATTTGATGTACATTGCAAGTAGGATTGCATTTTCTATTGACAAATACCACTACAGGTCTTGATACATAGTCTCGGGTACAGGTATGTCGCCAGAGTCCCTGACTAATACTTACATGCACAGTATCCCGCACTAGACACATGCTCCCAATATGAGCAGAACAACACAAATGGCAATCATGATATTCAGTATGACTGACCCCATCCACCCAATGGTTTGTGGAAATGGTTCGTCAGTGGGTTTGGGCCTGGTTCCGCCATGGATGACACCTGCTATATTACCTGTAGGTGGGCGTTGCTTTTGGTCTCTTCATGTGGTAGTTGGACACAGCGATCTTCTTCAGTAAGCGCCAAGACGAATTCTCAGCGCCACGGTGCAGTCGTGCACTATTACATTTTGTGACACAACAGTTCTCATTGCATCCAGTTCATCAGTCACATGTTCAGGAGCGGGAAGTCACATTCATCCTTCCTCCGACAGGTTTTGATAACTTCCTCTGTTCCCTGATTGATTTCACTACTCCAGAAGCTGGGGTGTTCCAGCCCAGGTTGTGACGCTGTCACTCAAGTCCATATGAATCGATATTCCTTTATCTCTTGCAGAAGACTGACATGTCAGAACAGCTTCCATTTCACCCACTGGATTAGTAGGTTTCTCGACTGTGTTCCCAGTTCTTCGAGCTATATGTGTTATAGTTCGTTTCGCACCCACAGGCAATTGTACAGTATGTCATGTGACTGGAGCCAGATAACCCAAATAACAACTGCCGGACCAATTCCCAGGTAACCATTGATATGCTTATTTCCCACAAACAACATAACAATATTCTACTTTAATACTGATGCGGGTTACCTCTGCATGTAACAAATTCCTGTCTCTAACAGAGGACTGTTTATACAATTCAGGATGTTTCTGCACATCCTTCAACATTGTTCTCATGATGTTTCAATACAAATTAGGAATGGTGCTACAAGTAGTACTGTGATCTTTGGCTGTTATATGACATTCGTAAGACACAGTTATGTTACAAATACTCCCACCAACTGAAACTGTATCATGTTTATGATAACATACAATTCCTTTTTGTGTAACAGGTAAGTACATTGCCACGTTGTCCTGTGATCTCACAGAACCTGTATCAAAGTGTAGATATTCACAAGTCTCAATCTATCCCCAAGGGGACAACATGCATCGGAAGTCCTCCATATGATGTAGGTATGGCAGTACAAACACAGCAATTTAATGTGTTCCTAGTCTCTATATGCACACGCATCATGCCTAGGTATCTGTTGAAGTGTGGAAGACACTCTGTGGCCAGTTCATCACGTATCAGTATTTGTATCCGTGTAGTTATATGCAGGTAAGGTCCCAGAAATTGTAACGTAAACACAAACATGGTTAATAGGTGTATAATCATTAGGACAGCAAACATAAATGTCTTTGGGGTTGCTTTGTATTGTTATACAGTCTTCGCCGGGTGATTCGGGCTCTTTGGTATATCAGCTACAAGATGTCAATCAGACTTGATATCCTTTACCAGTTTGAGAAATGTGAGGTGGACCCAGGACGACCTCTCTGCAAACTTTACTGCGGTAGGCGTTGCCAACAGTACCCGGTACAGACATTCGCAATGTCCACTTGGCAATAATGTTCTTTGGATAACAGTGACATACACACAGGATACTGGTGTCAGCTATGCTTGCGCCTCCCTTTGCTCTTATCTGTAACAGACTTTAACTGAAGAACAGTGTTACTAGTTAACAATCCTCTCATGTCACCTACTACTGAGTCATCGACCTCCGGCTCTGCAGGCATGACAGCTTTCCACTCTGGCACATGATATGCCATTCCACATACTACTTCGAAGTGGGTGCAGCACTTTACATTTGGAACTGTTGTCATGCTCAGCAATGCTAGAGGTAGACAGCTCATGTAACTCGTCTGGATGTCACCCACCAACCTCCTCTACTTATTTCTCGGGATCCCATTCTACGGCGCCAGCAGTCGTGTTGAGTGTGGGTTGTACATGCAATTGACATTCATGGTAATACGAAGTAATCCCCAGGTAGCGTGATTGTCTGGTTAACTACATGTGTTCTATTGTCACTGTAGCTTCTTTACAGCATGCCAGATCTAGGGATACTTTATTTTACTGGCACCTTTGCCACTGCTGCTGCATCCGGATTAATGGTTGGGAATGCTTCTACCCATTTTGATTATATATATGTGTAATCGCTAAACAGTATTTGTTCCCTTCACATTTATGCAGATGTATGAACTCCATACAAATAGTACGGAACGGTTATGGTGGTGTAGGTAAACTCACTCCCTTCGGTTTAAATACTCCCTGTGCATGATATCTACGGCAAACGTGACACGCTGCTCATGAGGTTTGTATGTGGTTCGTAATTCCGTATGTTAGGGGTATTCTGTTAACCAAATGTACCATCCCCCCTGTTGAGACATGTCTCTACCCATGGCTCCACAAAGCCGCATATCTGAATATATTAGACGTTAATATTGGCTTTCTCACTGTGGATATGTGCAGTCCGTGTTCAAGGATTGCTCCTCGTCATAACCACGGCGGCTTTTCTGCTTTCGTAGTTGCTGTTTGCATTGTTTGTACAGTTTCTACATCTAAACTGTCTGAGGTTTGTCATTCCTCATTCACACAGACACTTTCCAACTGTGACGCTGCTTGTTTTGCAGGTGCATGAGCTCATGCCTCACCTTTCCTACTGTTATCCTGTTGCTTTCTATGCCCTGCACATTTACAATTACCTACTTCAGTGGGTAACTGCATGTAGTCTAATGCATTCAAGTTCGTATGCGCATGATTAATCGGTTTACCGGTGGATGTTATCATTCCCCTATTCTTCCACTGCTGCTCATAAACATGCACTGCACAGACAACAGACTGACTATCGGGACATATGTCCACACATCAGTTTTCCGCTACAGTACAAGCACGTGTTAAAGCTATCTATTCTGCTGCTTGAGCAGACACGTTATGCTGCAGGGTTTGGCCGCCTACAATGTCATTATCAATAACTACTGCATAAACTACTTGATTTGTTCCTGTAGGACTCTGTCTACATGATCCGTACACATTAACTGTCACCTCTGCATCATCTAAGGGTATATCAGTGATATCATGTCTGTGTGTAGTTATTTAATCCATTTCGTATAGGCAACTGTGTGGTGTGCCATACACAGGTGTCGGACGTGACAATGATAGGTTTCATGTTGTACAACGTTCAATCACCATGTGAGGTTGACTCAGTGGTATGGTCAAACATGACAAATGTCTAGCACGGGTCAGGAATGCTATCTTCTCTTGCAGCAGACTGATCGCAACTGCATGAGACATTCTCACAGTGAGAGGGTGGTCTAGTAACATTACGGCCGGGACCTGTACTGCCATGGGTGCTACAACAACTGCCTGTACACAATGTGGCACTGACCATGCCACAGTGTCCAACTGCAATGAGTAGTCAGCTATGTAGCGTTGCTTACTTCCCTGTTGTTGCATCAAGACTGACGTCATATATCTCCGCTTACAATCTACGGTCTGACAACATGTGTTATGATTATTCACGAGACCTACTACAGCTGTTGAGGCTATCAATCGTTCTAGTCTGCAGAACGCTGTTTCTGCTACTGTAATCCAGTGTACTATGTGTTGTGCTGCCATAGGTGTATTAAAGGTTAAGGCAAACAATACAGCGGATTCCACAGCATTGTTTGGTATCCAGATTTAACAAGTGTTAGTCGGCCCAGACAGGACATCATTCCCTTCTTGTTAGTTGGCTTGGGTGCTTATTATATTGCTACCTTCCTATCGTCATGTGATGTTCTACCCTACTTGGATACCAGATATGCCAGGTAATTGACCTGTATTCTCTGTAGTTGCAATTTATGCTTGCTTACTTTATGTCCCTGTTCTGCTGATTATCTCAATAATGCTATTGTATCTTCCATACATTGCTGCTGGGTAGGGGCCGCAAGCAGAATATCATCCAAATAAAGTAGAACTTGACTGGCCCCGGGTGGAGTTAACACCAGAATGTAGCTAGCCATCCCCTGTGAGAATATCGTTGTACTTTCACAGTATCCCCGCGATAGCCGGGTATGGCTGTATCTGTCACCCTGACTGTACATGCAAAGCAATACGGACTATGTGGATGTATAGGTATTGCAAAGTAAGCATAGCTTATATGTACCACGGTAAGATACTTCTGTGGCATGTTCATAGCATTGAATATAGTGTGTGGGTCTGGCACCAACGCTACCCTAAGTATTCTTACATGATTTACAGCTTGTACATACTGTACCATCCGCCATTCCCTTTTGGTTTCCGATCAGGAGATACAGGGTATTGCATGGTGAATAGCGATTACTTTGTGGATGGGGAATTCTCTATGACTTTACAGATATCTTCTGGTGTCCACGGTCTATACGCCACGGGGTTGGGTCCTGGCCTTCCTGTCCTGCATGAGGGTTCGGTACTTCAATTAATTGACAGATATCCTCACTCTGTTTTAGTACTGTGTTCTTACCGGGTGTCCCTAGGTATGTTACGTGTTCGGGATGTGGTTTCAATAGCTTCTATTACATTTGTTCGTTGTGCTACCTCTGTTGCCACAGGATAACGTGTGGGGACTAGCCTGCCCTCCCGCTTAATATCCTGGATGTGGTATCGGAGGTGGTAGGGGTTGTGGGGGGGGGCTATCGGTACTACTGTATTATGATCTTCTCTGTGTACGTATGATGCTTAGCCATTTGTAGTGTTCTGTTCCCTTCGGTACACTACCTCAGTCCACCGATGTGCATGACGGATACCCAATTGTCGCTGTTTTGTCGCCTGCACATCTTAGGGCTGCCACCTTTTCCAATGCACAATGTGGGACATTAGTGTTCGGAACG
This sequence comes from Protopterus annectens, assembly GCF_019279795.1. Lineage (NCBI taxonomy): Eukaryota > Metazoa > Chordata > Ceratodontiformes > Protopteridae > Protopterus > Protopterus annectens. The sequence continues at coordinate 749,677,509 of NC_056745.1, forward strand.
TGTAATTTGCCTGGAAAATGCATACCCACGGCCAGTACATAGGACAGGAATTCACGTTTTGCCAGGAGAGCGACCAATTGTTGTAGCATTTCAGTTGCTTATTCTGTTTATTATTATATTTTGCTGTTCCACATACAAATTTACTGTTTTATGCTACCATTTTGATATATATCTGGGAAATGTTTGTCCTGAGATATCAGGACATTTGCCATTTGTTCGGTTTGTTTACAGGACACGGCTGGCCAAAGAGGGACTATCCCTCTCAGGGTGGAACAGGTGTTTACCCTGGAACATATGCATCAAATTTTCAGGGATTACAATGTTTCAGTAACGATATTTTGCGTAATATACCATCAATGTCATATTTATTACCCCATTTTGCTGCGTAACTCACATTATGTGCTCTCTGCGATTGCATATTCTTCACGTCACCCGTCAAACGCGGATCACATGATCTGTTTCTTCAATAATCTCCCATATCCTCTACACGACTGCTACGTACCCTTCTGTCATACCACGTGGTGTCTCCTTCCCTGTATCCACTGTAGTGTCTACAATCACTATTTACTCTGCTGTGTGTTCCCCTGACCTATGTTCAGATTTAACAGTATGTGGGTAGGTCTTCGACCCGATATCACTACTGTTAACAGAAACACAATGTAGTCTGGTCCCTGATCTACAATAGAGACAAAAGGCAAACACTCCTTACCTGGGCCTCCTGTTTAAGGCTGCACGTTTTCTTCTTGGGATCCAGTTTCCCGCTTTTCAGCCACAGATCAGACAGTAAACAGCCTCTTTACACACAACAATTCAGTCGGAGGTCTTTTCATTCAAGAAGAACCATTTATGCATATTCTCCAGCTGCATATGTCTAACCAGCCATGTACTCTGACCTGTAGCTTACCAAGGGAATTTCGGATTACAAGGATCACAATGTGAAATAAGTTGTTAAAACCAGACTGTAGTTATCAGTAGGCTTTTCTAAGTGACAGCCGATAACACAGGAGGCTCGGGTTCGGAAAGTTTTAGTAGTGTACACAGGCAGGCTAAATAATATACAGTCCAAGTATGAGAGTTTTGTCTGACTCTATACAGTAAGCAGTTTCTTTATATAGTGTTTACAATCAGCTTTTGCCCACCTTACTGACGTGGTCGGTCACAGGGCATTTCCATCACTATGGTCCGCAATAGTCTATACATACGTGGGTGCTGGGGTCGTGCTTTTAAAATGTTTTCCCATGGGAATAACACAGCCTTGCAAGGCACCTTGTACATTACAGTATCCTTTTGTGATTGTAGCTGTTTCAAGGACCCTAGACTGTTACGATACAGTGGACAGTTAATTTCTTAATACGTTGCTTTGTCTCTCTGGTAAGGAGTTGTACTGCTATCTTCGATAGAGCTCACAAGGCCATCCTCCTCTGGGGAAGGAGTGCTGTTATGCATGTACATACATTTATTGTTCTGTAACCCAGCAAATAATTAATGATGACAGACATGAGCCTGCTGTACTGCTTACTGCCAGGTTCAGAATTCCATCACACTACAGCTTAGCTTCACCAATTACATGCAGGCTTAGTTCTACTGCCATATTGTACGGTACAATTCAATGCATTATATAGTATTTCGAGTCTAAACTGGAACTTCATATGTGTTTCTATATATTTTACTTAACAACATCCATCCGGTCATATGCATGTTGTTCCGCCCTTTACCTTGACCGTGTGTATTTGTCCGTCCAGCTACGCTAATCTCCACATGTGATGTCCCAGCTTCCCCTTCTTTGCCTGTAGCACCCTGTTAGGACGTCCTGTTTGGTAGGCACCTGTTCCGCTATATGTGATCGACTTCACTGCATAGATAATCATCGATGCGGTGGTTCAACGACCGACTTGTCCACATGTGTACAGTTATGTGCACCGTGTCGTATGCAAACCTAGATGGTTTGGACGGGTACATACTACATGCGGATGTACACATTCTGCTGACACATTCACATGCAGCCATTTACATATCTGTACCTGCGGTGGGTTGGTGACATGTGGTAATGATTTGCCCGCTGTGGCATTGCCTAACACAAACATCTTACCACAGTTCAGGTATGCACATTGTGTGTGGTTGTATAGCTGCACACGGATGCTAGCAGGTTTGGGTGCAGAGGTATACATGGGTGGGACTGACATGTACAATGAGGCTATTGTGTAGTACATCCGAATGCATGGGTTCTGCTTCTGGATATTACACTTCATCATACGCCATCCAGTGTATGCAACAGAGACGTTGTTGGGTGTGGGATATGTTGCTATGCACATGTTTGCCTGTGTTTGAGGTATCTTGCTTCCTTACTGTTGTTATGTCAACACAGCTACCCGGCTATGTACTGTCACTACTGCTTGTGACCATTATGGTTGGCACCTTTTCCAATGCCCATAGTGGGGCATGTTATGTGGAAACTTCGATATTTGCAGGACTACACATACCCACGGCTAGTGCAGTTGACAGAACTTCACTTGTTTGCCATACTATGTTTATTCTGTAAGCATTTGGGTTCCTTATTTATGTTCTTATGCCATGTCTGTGTTTCATATAGTAATGTATATGTTTTATGCTACTATTACATGTATATTGCGGGAATTTTCTTGATGGGGATCGGAGGTCATTTTCCATTTTTACGATTGTTGCAGGGACACAACTGTCCAATCAGGGACTGTCCATGGCACATTGGGACAGCAGGTAACCCTGGTGACCATGGCCATGTCGCTACTGGGGTTTCCACCTTTTCCAGTTTCCGATCTGGGATATTTCCGGGACTCACATCTGACTTTACAGGCCGACACATACAAACGGTCACTATATAGCATAGAACTTCACTTGTTTGCCTAAATATAAGCTTATTGTTGTGGCAATTTGCTTGCTTATTCTGTTTCTTGTGTCATTTAGGTATTTCTGTTACAGAAATAACCAATTCATGCTACCATTACATTAAATACGGGATATCATTGTGTCCTACAATCGTAGCACATCAGCCATTTCTAATACGCTTTTTCGGGACACAACTGGCCATGGAGAGACTGCCCCAACCAAAGTGGGACAGGTGGTGACCTTAATCGCTGCTCCTATGTCGGTGCGGCGCTGACATGCGGCTGTACACCTTCTCTGAGTGTAAACACTGCCGGTGCATTGCGGGACGAACGCGGTCTTATGCGTATCCTTTGCTCCTTGGACGGGTACACTTATGCCTTCGTGGCTTGTATTTGCTTCTCCGTTAATTTGGGACGGGTACTATGTTGCATACTGTACGTGCGTTTCATTCTGCACGGGACCTGGCTGCTGCCATTACTATTGTGGGCGGACCGTGGCTGTCAGCACATTAGGTTGCTCACCTCATGCCGGCTTAGACACGCCTCCAGACGCATCCTACCTGGGCTCGCCACGACACTACGCACGTGTCTGTGATTCCGTGCACTCTCATTAATATGTATATGGCGCTACTGCGCCGGCTATTCACTGCACCGCCGGCGCAGGCCTTACGCCGGCCTTGCGCCGAGCTTCATGAATCCCGGGGGGAGAGGAGACAGAGGGACAGAATATATGAACATTTATGTGAAATCAAAAAGACAAAAGATACTAACGCCCTATACAAACACATAAAATGTTATCCTCACCATAGGTTCCAATTTTGCATTTTGGAACAAATGCTTTCTAATAATAATGAAAGTCCATGGGTGTGAATTTTATTGGCATTTACATTTGAATACCAATAATTGGCCTTGACTCAATGAACATGTTTCAATATCATGTTTGCATAAGTTAAAAACACTGGAAAGATGAGCCCTAAATATAAGGCATATATTTACATACTTTTGCCTTCAATTTTCTATTTTCTATTTTATGGGGAATGCATTCTGTTTGTATTTTCTGTATTTTATAATTTGTTACAATTTCTGTAAATAGTATTGACTCAGTGCTATGCACCGTGAATTTACTTTCAGTGGCTCCTTTAAAGTGATATTTCAGTTGCTGGGGGCTTGGCAGTCATGTGACTGCACACACAAGCTTTAAAATGAGTGTATACTTCCAGCATTGTCATCTGATGACATTAATGTACTTTTTGAATGAAAACTCTTATCTTTCATTGTTTTAAACACAGTTTTATTTTAAAAGGCTATTGGATTAAAGTTCATGTGGCTTTTATCTACAGCAGTTTGTTTCCTTGGAGCTTCCATCTGTGTTTCACCTGTATTTCTTCAGTTTGTTTACTGCCAAATCTGTTACCTTACCTAGCCCAAATTCTAATGCGAAGCAGTAAACCTCTCACTTTCCTGCATCCAAGCACAGCTCATACTCCACAGGAACAGTCAGCAAACTGATGTTCAACATCTGCTGATGATGACAAATTCAACTTTTGATTTAATGTGATAGCAATATACTTTGCTGAAAAGATGCACAGACAAACAAAGGAGATTATTGCAACCTTCAACTCTTATGCAAAAATTTTTGGTGGGTTGGTGACATGTGGGTACGTATTTGCCCGCATGGCATTGCCTAACACAAACATCTTACCACAGTTCAGGTATGCACATTGTGTGTGGTTGTATAGCTGCACACGGATGCTAGCAGGTTTGGGTGCAGAGGTATACATGGTGGGACTGACATGTACAATGAGGCTATTGTGTAGTACATCCAAATGCATGGGTTCTGCTTCTGGATATTACACTTCATCATACGCCATCCAGTGTATGCAACAGAGACGTTGCTGGGTGTGGGATATGTTGCTATGCACATGTTTGCCTGTGTTTGAGGTATCTTGCTTCCTTACTGTTGTTATGTCAACACAGCTACCCGGCTATGTACTGTCACTACTGCTTGTGACCATTATGGTTGGCACCTTTTCCAATGCCCATAGTGGGGCATGTTATGTGGAAACTTGAATTTGCAGGACTACACATACCCACGGCTAGTGCAGTTGACAGAACTTCACTTGTTTGCCATACTATAAGCTTATTCTGTAAGCATTTGGGTTCCTTATTTATGTTCTTATGCCATGTCTGTGTTTCATATAGTAATGTATATGTTTTATGCTACTATTACATGTATATTGCGGAATTTTCTTGACAGGGGATCGGAGGTCATTTTCCATTTTACGATTGTTGCAGGGACACAACTGTCCAATCAGGGACTGTCCATGGCACATTGGGACAGCAGGTAACCCTGGTGACCATGGCCATGTCGCTACTGGGGTTTCCACCTTTTCCAGTTTCCGATCTGGGATATTTCCGGGACTCACATCTGACTTTACAGGCCGACACATACAAACGGTCACTATATAGCATAGAACTTCACTTGTTTGCCTAAATATAAGCTTATTGTTGTGGAAATTTGCTTGCTTATTCTGTTTCTTGTGTCATTTAGGTATTTCTGTTACAGAAATAACCAATTCATGCTACCATTACATTAAATACGGGATATCATTGTGTCCTACAATCGTAGCACATCAGCCATTTCTAATACGTTTTTTCGGGACACAACTGGCCATGGGGAGACTGCCCCAACCAAAGTGGGACAGGTGGTGACCTTAATCGCTGCTCCTATGTCAGTGCGGCGCGCTGACATGCGGCTGTACACCTTCTCTGAGTGTAAACACTGATGGTGCATTGCGGGACGAACGTGGTCTTATGCGTATCCTTTGCTCCTTGGACGGGTACACTTATGCCTTCGTGGCTTGTATTTGCTTCTCCGTTAATTTGGGACGGGTACTATGTTGCATACTGTACGTGCGTTTCATTCTGCACGGGACCTGGCTGCTGCCATTACTATTGTGGGCGGACCGTGGCTGTCAGCACATTAGGTTGCTCACCTCATGCCGGCTTAGACACGCCTCCAGATGCATCCTACCTGGGCTCGCTCACGTACACTACGCACGTGTCTGTGATTCCGGTGCACTCTCATTAATATGTATATGGCGCTACTGCGCCGGCTATTCACTGCACCGCCGGCGCAGGCCTTACGCCGGCCTTGCGCCGAGCTTCATGAATCCCGGGGGGAGAGGAGACAGAGGGACAGAATATATGAACATTTATGTGAAATCAAAAAGACAAAAGATACTAACGCCCTATACAAACACATAAAATGTTATCCTCACCATAGGTTCCAATTTTGCATTTTGGAACAAATGCTTTCTAATAATAATGAAAGTCCATGGGTGTGAATTTTATTGGCATTTACATTTGAATACCAATAATTGGCCTTGACTCAATGAACATGTTTCAATATCATGTTTGCATAAGTTAAAAACACTGGAAAGATGAGCCCTAAATATAAGGCATATATTTACATACTTTTGCCTTCAATTTTCTATTTTCTATTTTATGGGGAATGCATTCTGTTTGTATTTTCTGTATTTTATAATTTGTTACAATTTCTGTAAATAGTATTGACTCAGTGCTATGCACCGTGAATTTACTTTCAGTGGCTCCTTTAAAGTGATATTTCAGTTGCTGGGGGCTTGGCAGTCATGTGACTGCACACACAAGCTTTAAAATGAGTGTATACTTCCAGCATTGTCATCTGATGACATTAATGTACTTTTTGAATGAAAACTCTTATCTTTCATTGTTTTAAACACAGTTTTATTTTAAAAGGCTATTGGATTAAAGTTCATGTGGCTTTTATCTACAGCAGTTTGTTTCCTTGGAGCTTCCATCTGTGTTTCACCTGTATTTCTTCAGTTTGTTTACTGCCAAATCTGTTACCTTACCTAGCCCAAATTCTAATGCGAAGCAGTAAACCTCTCACTTTCCTGCATCCAAGCACAGCTCATACTCCACAGGAACAGTCAGCAAACTGATGTTCAACATCTGCTGATGATGACAAATTCAACTTTTGATTTAATGTGATAGCAATATACTTTGCTGAAAAGATGCACAGACAAACAAAGGAGATTATTGCAACCTTCAACTCTTATGCAATTTATATTTATGTTTACAAATAATTATGATTCTTAATTATATCATTATTAAATAATGACTATAAGTATAGCAATTATAATAGTATAATTCTTTTATTATATATTTATGTTAGTATTGTTATAATTATTGTACTTATAATTTATAAATCTGTATTATTTATATAATGATACATTATACTAATCCCAAACAAACAGCTGGTGACAAAACCATGGACTAAAACTAAATGCTAAGAAATGCATTATAGTATCTTTTGGTAAGGATAATTCCCTTCTATTATATTAAGAGCATACCTCTGAAAGCTAATCCCATAGTGAGAGATATGGGAACCTGTGCTTACAAATCACCTTGTATCCATTATTGTAAGCAAGCCCTTCTTTACACAGCCTGTATCTAAAGGAATGGTGTTCAGGCTCAGGGATATTACCATTCCACTGTACTTAACTCTCATTAGGCCAGTCTTTGAATATGATGCTTCTTTTAATATGTAACTGTCCAAACACTTCTCACAGTTGGAATGACCACAAGGCTTTTTCAATGAAAAAAAGTCAAGGACCTAAATCATAAAATCTATGTGGATTATCTCAAAGCTTTGTTGCTCTCCTCAGTATCATACATGCCACTAAAACATAACCACTGCCTTTCAATGGCAAAGTGAACACCCACTAAAGAGATCTCAATCTCTTATGAAACATAAATTAGACATGTTAGAGGAATAGCTCTGTATCAGAAAGATTACTACTTCTGGGGAGCTGTCTTCTACTCCATGTAAAGCAAATTACTTTGTTTTACTCTAGTCATATGGGTATGATACTGCAAACTCATCCCAGTTTAACACCCACGTCCCTCATGGATAAGGGAAACAAGTAAATGTCTGAACATATCCTTGTTCTGCTACCAGAAGGTATCTATACACAAAGTATAAGGGATAAAAACTACCATGAGAATGTCTGGTTAGGCTTCTTAAGATCCTCATGGATCAATATCATATTACATACCTACGAACAAATGAACCAAAGATTCACTATTATTGTCGGCATCAACAGCTCCTCCTTTTCATCATTTTAAATCGATTTTGGGTGTCAAATAAACTGTTGCCACTTCTCTGGATTGAAAGCCAGTCAACTACCTTCTTTGACAGTTATGCCCAACTGTCACAGGACTTCTCTCATGCAAACCATGTATCTCTTGGCTGTATGTCCTTGTCTCTTCTTGCTTTCTTTCTGTCTCTCCTATATCTACTTTACCATATAATCTGCTTTCCTGCACATGTGATTGAATAACTGTAATCTATTCTCCTTGACATTTTCTACAACTGGGGCTACTTTGCTGCTTGCTGCAATTCAGTTCATTGTCTGTCCCACAATATGCATCTTATTACCCATCATTATTTGTTGATTTTACAGTAAGTGAGGCATGCAAAATACACAGAAAATGCATTCATTCCTTTACTTACTAAGTCTCAGTGATGTGTTTAAAAGTCTTCCAAACCGAGAATACTTACAGATGTTAATTTGGTTAAAACTAATAACTTTCTGAAAGTAGAGGTCATGATCAGCAGTGCTAGATCAGAAGGACTGAAGAGTTTCAAGGAGCTTCACGCTGTTGATTGTTAGATGCATTAGAAATGATAGGATGGCAGTTAAGGTTAGTAGGCTGAACATTTCTGTCTGAACAGATGATTAAATAAACTTCTCACATTCTGGATTATGCAGCACTTCTTGTTTTTGTTCATTCGTATCAGCTTGCTTTCTATTTGACTCTGCTAGCTTAAATAAGTACTTCCTACTCTATCTACAGATTTACATATTAGACTATTGCACTGAGTAAGAGCTCAGAAATTTGTCATAGATGATGAGTATGCCTTGGGCATGATGCTTAATTTGGAAAAATATCCTAACTCATTCTCGATATTTCAACCTTTTGTAAAACTGAAAAATTCTATGCTGATATATTGAAGTAAAAATTATATGTATATTTTCTGTCCTGCTACAACTCAGTAACTGTCTTTCTGATAGCACATATTATTAAAGGAAATTTGGTCAGTAACTTGGATAATAGATGTCAACTATCAGTAGCTGAGATGGAGATAAACCTACACAAGATGTGTAAATAGATAAGCAGTGAATTAGAGTATTCACATTTCTTGAAAATGTTTGCTATCTGTAGCATATATTCTCATATTCTATTACTGTGTGGTTCACTACATCTTGAAGTTATGAGCCTGAATTTCCATTGAATTACAAAGTTACAACATTTCTGGCTCATAGTTTGAAATTTCAGTACAGTGACAACACTTTGACTTGTCATGTCATGTGACTATACTGCTTCAAAGAATTTTGAATACTAGTCTACACACACAAGAAAATCTGTATCATTATACTAGCCTAAGTCATCTTTTTCATTCAGTCAAGGCAAAGATGGAATGCCATGATGTATCATCTCCTCTTTTTGTCTTTGATTTTGGTACACATGACATACTTGACAATTTTGCATCATTTGTTCTATATGTGCAGATATAGTATCCCAGTACCAGACGTCATGAACTCTTTCTTTACACTTGCTAATGCCTAAATGTGTATCATGGACTTTGGCGTGTTACCATCTAATTAAGAAGAATATAACTGTGTTTCTTTAAATAACAAGACCTGAATACATGACAGCTCATCTTGGTAGGAAAAGTAAACTGTAATTGTAGGTTGTAATAACTTTACATTACCTGGTTATTCTGCTATAAAATACATGACCTAGCCATGGAGGTTCAAAGACATCATTGGTACAGTTTTTGAAATCCTGCAAGTGCCTTGAATAGAGAATCTGAAACTCTTTAAATGTGTTCTGAAGTGGTATATGGTATGAATCCACAATAATTATTTTATAATAGATGCAGGCATGGATCTTTTGATAACTAAAGAAAAGGGTAAATTCTCTTCCCTACTGGAGCATTGCATGTGTGTTATCTGTTAAAACCCTAGCTCTATAAGCTAGTTGTCTACTCTCTTGCAATATGGCCACTATTATTTTTCCAGTTGTTTGTTTTTCAGTTTGTTTACTAGTTCTACTTTGTCTTAAGGTGTGAATGAAATTTGTAATTTAAAAAAGAAAATCTTGTCTCTGTCCTCCATAAAAGTAATAAATACATTAACAGATTACTTGACTATGATATGAAGAAACATTGTCCATTATAGTTCTTTTTTGTGTCTGTGTATTTTTTTAATTCCACTGACAGCAATGTACAGCACATAATTTTGAATCTTCAGAGAAGTTCTTGTCATCTCAAACCAAAACCTGAAGAACTAATGCTGGTAAATATCGGTTACTGTGGACTGTAAAAATGAAATTATATTGTTGAGAGTGAAATTCAAGAGTGTAACAAAAGAAAAATAAATTGGTTAATTGGAATAATTTAAAAAAAAAATAACATCGAGCTTTGTTCTGTTTAACATTTGCATAAAGTGTGCAGAAGTAGCATGTGTTCAGTGGAGTGGGAGTGAAACATACAGTGAACTGATTCAGAAAAAAACTAAAGGTAATATTTAGGAAGCTAAATGATTGAAGTAACAATGAGGTCTTGTGGCAAGAAGGAGGACTTGTGTAGGGCAGAGCGGAAGTGATTTACAGTAGTGATCACCGAGGGGAATAACAGGGAGGGAGAGCTGCAGCTGCTATTTAAAAGTCAGGAGGAAGAAACCAGATCATCAAGAAAGGCAAGTGAGGCAATGACGGAAGTGCAAAATGGTGCTGAATAGGTAAAGGATATTTGCCAAGATTTCTTGCATTAAGAGGTTGAAAGGTATGCTGAAACATGAAGTGTAGTAAAGGAAGGAAGGAATATCTTTGCTAACAGGATTATGTAAAGCAAAGGCAGAATCTACAAATGCTGCTGGGAATGGGTAAGAGAGGATGTGCTACTAGGGATCCCCTTCAAAACATTGAATCACCACTATATCAAATCCGAATTCATCGAGACGACTTTGCCAAATCTGCATTATATTGAAGTCTCTGAACAATGAAAACTAACTTTGGGTAAACTACCACTTGACCACCAGGATAAACAGCAAAACAAGTAAACTCTCCAAGTGGGGTGCTTCACCCCCACACTCCTCAAACTAAATATATCAACTCCAAGATTGCACTACAGAGGAAAAAGGGCAAGGTTCACCATTGTGGCCAAGTGTTTTTTTTCCCAGGGTTAGTTTTAGTTGTTCCGTGAGTTCGTTATAATGAAAATTTGGTGAAGTTGTCTCAATGAATTCAGATTCGATGTTGTGGATATTCGATGTCTAGAAGGGGACCTGTTACTAGATTACTACCCCCTGAAATAAGCTTTTCAGTAAAGAATACCATGGGTAAACTAAGAATATTTACCAGCAGGGGAAGATGACTGTTCAGCTCTGAAGAGGAGGAAAGACAAACAGCCAGTGGCCTAGGTTAGTGGGGAACACCCAGAGGAATGAGAAAGGAAGAAGGAGGTTGCAGTACCATCTCAAGATGGATCTGGAGAGGTCTCACCAGGAAAACAGAGGCTACAAGGGAATGACACTCCAGTAATTAATACATAAATATGTAAGGAGCTATTGAATGGCTAGTGACTATACTGCAGGCTAATGATATTTACTCCTTTCTATGATATAATCCCCA
>NC_056745.1:749694114-749736614 GCF_019279795.1 Protopterus annectens
AGGGGTGTGGATTACTGGTGTAGCTATGCTGTCTGTATCTGAATACCCGTAAAGACCAGAGATAACATGGGATGGTTGTTGCTTGCAAGTGTGGCAGGGCCCTTAATTGCATATCACTTAGATGTGAATGTACATGCCATTATCTTATTGTACACCTAATGGCTTGGATGATTTAGACATGCATAAAGCAAATGGAAATGCTTCATGCACAAAAAGAAAAAGAATTGTTACCGGAGAGATGAGCGTTCTTACTCCAATTTGCTTGGCAGTCACGCTCTGGGCAATCAGAGTTCATTGGTAATTTGGAGGGATAAGCTAATTGCTCAGTAGTGGCAAAATAATCCTAAAAGTATTAGAAAAGAAGAGATTAAAGAAAGTGTCACTTTGATGATGGACGGACAATCCAAGAGCCACTTGGTTTAATAACCCAACAGAGATGGAAAAGGTGAGATGGGAAAACCAGATAATACACAGCTGTCTGTCATAACATGTATCATGAGAAAACCTTGGAATATGTTTCTTTACCTTAAACAATACTATCCGTTTCTTTATACTTCCATAAGGTACACACAGGTAATCCATTTTTCATTCCTAAAATAGAATTGTTAAAACTCAAAGAAGAAATACTTCAGTCAAAATCACACTGTAATAAAACAAATGTAAAAGGAACAACGTGAGTATACGAACCAAAAGAAATCTGTCCTTTCAGCTCTGTCAATTAAACCTTCAATGCTTATTGCTGCTTTAAATACAAACACTGGTTTCCAGATTCTCCTGAAACTTATAAGCCCTAAATTCTTCTGCATTAGAGAAAGAAAGTGAAGTTTTCTTTTTTGCCCCAAGATAAAAATTTCAGAACTGAAAAACAAATATTTTAAACTAAAATAACAGAAATGGATTACTCCTATGACCTTTTCAATGTCTTCCCAAGGGCAAAGCGTTCCATGGCACATTTCTCCTCTTAAAGTAAAGGCTTGATTATTAGATGAGGTTTCCTTATTAGCATACTGACATACAGTTTCACTGGGAGGCTTAATGTGATCCCTCTGTAACTGGAATGGACCACCCTGTCTTCCTTTCTGAAAATGGGTAACAGTATCCATTACTGAGGTACTCCACTGACCTTCTATTTCACATTGAAATGGTATGTTAACCACAGTATCTGGTCAATGGCATTTCTGGATAGATCTTATCCATTTATGTAGCCTCCTTGTAACAGTAGAACTGTTCATTGCCACTTTTATCTCAGTTGGTGAAATAAATCTATTTTTGCCATCTGTTTCTGGCACTGCCTCCTCAAAGGAGGAGATATTTATTTTACTTTATTTATTTTATTTTATTTTATATTTGTTTAGCAGGAAAGTCCAACTGGACACAGGTCCATTTTCAGTGGAGTTCCTGGGAGAAAATCTCCACAATACAATTCAGTACATGAGAGAAGAGAAAAAAAATCGAGCATACTTATAGCAGTCATACACAATATTTTAGAGATTAACAATTCTTATATTAGACAATCAATGAGGTACATAAACTTAAAACAGCATATATATTATTTTTACAGTTATAAGTTATGTCAAGTAAATATCAATGGGTTCACAAGCTTTCAGGGGAACTGTTTATATTTAGCTGTATACAGAAACATTCTCTTGGTTTGGGATAGCCTGGTGAGTGGCATGAACATAGCCAGTCATTTAAATAGTGGGTTTTCAGGAGTTTTTTGAAATGAATAAAGGATGTGGTAGAAGTTATTTGGCTTGGTAGAGTGTTCCAGGTTTTAACAATGGTGCTGGCAAAGAGGGATTTACCTGCATCATTTTTATGTTGGATAACAGTTATGAGGTTCTGGTTACTAGATCTTAAGGCTCTAGAGGGAATGTGGGGCTGAATTAGATGCTGAAGTGCTGGGATTTTCAAAGAAAGGTAGTACAGTTTGTGTGCTATAGAAAGTCGATTGAGTAGAAGTATATGAGGCAACTCAAGCCAGTTGAGCTGCTTAAGGGTTAGATAGTGGTGGGATCTATATGAGGCTTCAGTAGCAAACTTGGCAATCTTGTTATAGCAAGATTCCATTTTATTTAGATTGGTTTGGCTGAGATTAGTAAAGATGGGAGAGGCATAGAGGAGGGTGGATAGAAGATGAGTCCTTGTGATGGTTGCTTTGGTGTGTTTAGTCATAAACTGTTTCTTCCTGTAGGGAAGTCCAAGTTTTTTATTAACTTTCTTGATGGTTTGTGCTATGTGGATGTCGAACCTCAGGTTATTGTCTATTTCTACACCTAGCAGTTTAGTGTGTGTGTGTGTGTGTGTGTGTGTGTGTGGTTGGACTAATTTGAATGTTTTCTTTAGAGTAGATGGTGAAATAACTATTAAGGGGAGGAGATCTGCCTGGGCTGAAAAGCATTATTTTTTTTTTTTTTTTTTTTTTGGGGATTAAGAAGAAGTTTGCTGTTAGTGAACCAAGTTTCTGCTAGGGTGAAGTTATTTTGGGTTAGGGTTTGTAGTTAGCTTAGGGTGGGGGCAGCACATATAATGATGGTGTTATCTGAGTATTGTACTACTGAGGCAGTGGGTGAGGATGAAGAGATCTTATTAGTAAATAAAGAGAACAGCAAAGGGTGAAAGATGGATCCTTGAGGGACTCCTATGGTAACTGGTAACAGGGGGGACAGTTGTCCTTGCCATAGGACTGCTTGCTGATGGCCAGATAAGTAGCTGCTGAACCATGATATAGAGGGGGGGCTTATATTTAGGGTAGATAGAGTTTCAAGAAGCATACTGTGATTTACCAAGGCAAAGGCTTTTGATAAGTTTAAGAATATGGAAGAAACAAATAGACCCTTGTTTCTATGGTGGTTAACTGTATTGGTGAATGATAGTAATGCTGTGGTGGTACTATGGGAATGTCTAAAGCCATGTTGGGATATGGGGAGTATGTTGTTATTTTGGAGGTAATGCATTAGTTGAGTATGGACAACTCTTTCTAATATTTTGGGTAAAGGTGATAGGATTGCGATTGAGCGATAGTTGCTGAGCTCTAAAGATTTACCTCCTATGTGCAGTGGAATAATATGTGATGTTTTCCATGAGGTGGGAACTTTGCATTCTAACAGAGATCTATTTATGAGAAAAGAGACAGGATAGGCTATAGCTTCAGCTGATATCTGAAGGAAGTCTGCTGGTTAGCATATCAGCTGCTAGAGTGGTTGGTTTAAGTTTCCTAAAGAGTTTAGAAATTGCCTTGATGAACATGGAGTGAAGGTGAAAACTGGAAGTATTGTTTTGTATATTGAGGTGGGTTGGGGTAGTTATTGGTGTGGGGCTGCTAATGCTATACTGGTTATTGGCAAATGTCTGGACTGTTTCGATAAAGAATTTGTTAAATTGAGTAGGAATGTTTTCATGGTTATTTGGTAGCTAGATTTGTCTAGTTTGATTTGTTTTTTAGCTTTGTTATGGAGCTCTAGATAGTTTTGTCTCAAAATAGTGGTTTTGTTTTTTTTTTTTATATTGAATCCAGGACTTGTCCCTTTCTTTCATTATAGTTTTAGTATCCTTTATTAGCCATCGGGCATAGTTAGTTTTTATTCTAATGGTTCTGGGGGGTACATGATGATTTAAGATTTTTAAGAAGGTTGTGTTAAAGTATTTGATGGCTTTGTCTAGAGATAGTTGTTTTAGGGGAGTCCAGTTGCAGCTTTTTAGTGCATTGATATAGTCAGTAGCTATAAAGGTCTTTTTGTTTCAAACTACTCTGTGGATAGGTTGGCTGATGGTTTGGGATCTGTTCCTAATTAGGTAAGTTGGATGATGGTCACTTAGGGTATCTGGAAGACAGCCAGATTGTTGTGCAAGAGTGGGGTCAGATATCAAGATCCAGTCTAAGATGGACTGGCGTTTGGATGTTTTGTCAATTCTAGTGGGGGTGGTTATAGCTTGGGTAAACCTGTGGAGGTTAATAAAGGCAGAGGGATTATGACTGGAGCAGTTAAGCCAGTCAATATTGAAGTGCCCTGATAGTATGGTTTCATGTGGTAGGGAGATGGAGATCCAGTTCAGCAGGCTTTTTATTATAGTGATGTTATTACCTGGTGGGATATAGCCATCTGCAATAATTATATGTTTGTTGGAATTTATTTTTAATTTGGCAAGGATTAATTCTACATCTTTGACTTCTTGGGTATTATCATCTAGCTGTTCTATGGTGAGATGATTTTGGAATAATACTGCAACCCCCCCCCTTTTCTCTAATCTGTCTCTTTGGATAATATTGTAACCAGGGACAGTAATCTCATTATTATGGTGTTGTGGTTTGAGCCATGTTTCAGTTAACACAGTGATATCTGGTTTGTATAGAGCTAGAAGGGCATGAAGGTCCTGAATGTTGTTAAGTATACTTCTTGCATTAATGCTTTAGAAGAGGAGAGCTGAGGTAGGTCTGTGGTATAGGAGCTGTAGCTAATTTGAGTTTGGGTTGGCTGATGTTTTGGGTCCTGGATTAGGGTGTATGTCTCCAATACAAGTGAGTTTATGGAGTAGGTGTAGATAGAGTTTGATTAATTTGTGAATTATTTTAGTTTGTCTTTGAGAACAGTGAGGATTAGTTTTGATTGTCGGTTTATTGCATGAGTAAGAGAAGGCTTGGAAGGAGGTATAGTGAAGTTTTTTTAGTTTGATGGGATTGCCTATGGATTCTTTTTGCCATGGGGATGTGGTGTGGTTATGAAGTTGAGCATGGTAGGAGGACAGAATGGAAAGTAGGAGTAGGTGAAGATTATTAATGGATAAAATGATGTTTTTAGTAGTTGGGTTAGATGTGTGTAACTCAATGTTATTTAGCTTCAGAAAGAAAGGGGTGTATGCAAGGGTAATATCTAAAATTCTATGAGACTGGTGTTGTATGAAAGGTACACTATAAGAGGTGTGGTGACATTTGTTGTTGATGAGGGTAAGAGATGTGAAGGGATAGTTATTTGAGAGTGTAAGAACTGATAATGGGAGTTGCCTATAGCTGCAAGTTAAAGTGATGTTAGGGATTTAGGAGCTATTATAAGCTTACGGTAATGCTGGGTATACAGCTTCTGTAAAGTGTTGAAGAGTATGGCCAGTGCTAGAGTTATCTTTTATGTGTTAGGGAGCAGCTGTATGGCCAGGAAGTATTGATCAAGTAAGTGGTGTCCTCAAGATAAGAGGGGGTAACAGAGGTAGTGAAATAATAAAGCTATAAATCACAATTATAACATATACCCAAAAAGGGACTGCTTGTGACTAAATAACCTAACAAGAAAGATTAATATAATATCAAGAATACATCTGAAAAATAAGATTCATGTGATATCAAAAATGTATATGAAAAATAACCTCAACCCAAATGTGCCAGTTGCCAATCAAATAACAAAATGTATACATTATATGCACTATATACTATGGCCCATAGCATAATATAAAAAGAATATATAGAAACTGTATAGAAAAATGGGACAATAAACTGCGTCAATCTCACTTACTGTTTGTCCCTGGTATATATTGTATGAAAACATCTATATTACAGATGAATAATGAACACTAATACAAGGCTGATAGTCAACCAGCACAATGGTTATGAATCACCAAATTCCAAAAGAAAATGTAATCTGATGAAATAATTGATGAACATCTATGTAAAATTCCCAAATACTTATTTAAACATCAAAAGAAAAAAAATCTTTTGTATGAAAAACTTTCACATAGAGTAACAACTGCCATATCAAAAGATTTTACCACCAAACAATTGGTTAACCATAATGCAAAAAAGTATTAATAAACATATTTATAAATATATATACATCAGATTCAGGATTTTCTCAGAATATTTCCTCCATCACCAAACAAGTTACCAGTGAAGGTAAGCACTTACCACACTTGATGAGAAAAGACTGAGCAATATTGTAACTTCCCCCTGAGCCATTGATTATTTTGTTGGCTCTTTCAGGTGTCCAGAATTCATTCCACATGGTCACAACAAGCACCTTCCACACCTGGGCTATCAATTTATGACTATTGCAGCTGCTATCTCCCTAGCTCATTGGCACCTATCAGTCAAGTCCTCATCCCCCAACAAGTGTTACACAGAAACCTCTTTTTTAACATGACAGCTCCTTTTACTTCTGTTCTTAACCAGTAGGTCTTGCAGTTACTGAGATGATAAACACTGCCTGACTTTTGACTACAACTTATTGTGAATGCTTCAACTACTGATGTCTTGAACGGGGTCACTTCAGAATCTTTGTCTCAAGCCTCCCCAGGTAAATATACAGCTAGACTCAATTAATTGGTCATTTAATAAAATAACATCTCATGGAGTTGGAAGGTGAACTCATCCCACACAGAAGCAGTATCTAGGGATCCCAGGATATAATTATTACATGTCTATATTTCCTTTGTAGATCCAGCTACTGGTCATTCCATCTTACCCAACCCAGCATCAATTGGTGTCCTGTTGACAGTTCAGGGCTGCTCATATTTTGACCTGTGTGTCCAGAATGAATGGCTTAAGGCTGATGACAAAACAACAAATGTTATTAACCAATATCCCATCATGTTCTGGTACAGAGTGCACTTGTGTTTGAATATGGTGCTTACTCTGTTTACTATGGACAATCCACGACTAATACAGATGTCAAAAAAGTTCACCATTCATTCTCATCTCAAGTAAGCTGCTCTTCCTAGCCACTACGCCTTTGCTGTCTCTGTCACTCCTCATGTGAGTGCTGAAGTCTTTCTATGAACCTGCAGAAATTGTACCTGGTAATTCAATAAGAACTACACCTGTGGTCTCTCCACAAATGCCAAATATTCTGAATAGCTTTTAATTGCATGTGCATAAACAGTAAACAGAGCCATGTTTTCTGCACCTTCAGCCAGGTGACTTTGACTGTTCCCATATATATCCGGGGCATTTTTTGAGGCTGAGTAGTAGAAAAAACACCCCACCTGAGATGTCTTATTCCTAAAACAGCATTTTATGTAGATGGAAGGTAAAATAAATCTAGCTAATCCATTTTTAAATTCCTACAAATGACATGACTTCTCTTAAGTTAAGTGACATTCCATGTCCCAAGAGCCATTTGTCATTGCCAGGATCTAGTCCACCTTAATCAATCTCATGCCTGCCAGTAGACTGGGATTGTACCTCATCCCTCCCACACCATTTGCCTTCTGGGTAGAGAGAACAAATGATGATGATATGCAGTTTTACAGAGTTAAGCCAGTTGGGCTAATGGGATTTCCCAGCTAACAGGTTCTTAACACCCACCCCTGCCCTCAGGCTTAGCTACAGGGCTGGGTCTTAGTATCCCTTGTCCATGTAAACATCTCATATTCTTTAAAATTAATCAAAATGGGGATATTCTGGATAATTGTTTGTATGGTCCCTCAGACCAGATTGCCAATATCCCTACTTGGAAAATAAAGCTCCAGGCAACACGTTTCTAAAGATAACAAGGATATAGAGATCACACCTTCAAAATAAGGTCACCATTTCAGAAGAAATACACATAAATAAATGGTAAATACACAGGGTGAACAATTCATATTAGTAGCATAAGCCTGCTCATTTTTGAAAAAAATAAGGAAAAAGGGAAAATATAGAACTGTAAGGTATTATGCACACATGATTTCTCAGCTTATTTACTATATCTGAAAAACCTCAAATATCTCATTCATAAATCATAAGTCTGACAGCTACACTCAATTGATTGGTCATTGCAGGGCACAATTAATCCTACAGATGCCTTTTCACATTATCATTATAAACCTATGGCTATGCACGTTCTGTCATTAAAAGGATACACTTTACTTTCCTGTTACATGATTTATATAAAAGACACACTTATGCCTCTTTTATTTTGATTTTCTGTATTCTATCTGTAATCTGAACTGTACCGGCCTACTGCACTGCAAAGTATTTCTGTCCGCTCTGTAATTTTTCCACTGTATCTGCCTTTGGCACTGTGAAGTATTTCTGTCCTCTTTGATTTTTTCCAGCCTAACTTCTAATGTTCTTTGTAAATATAAAGGTTATTTCCTCTTATCCCAGACCTATTTCTCCCAGACTATAGTATATTATTAGACCTATTTTTAGTATTGTACCCTAATTTTAAAATGGAGGTACTTAGACCTATATGATAATTTCTGTATTAACCTGTAACAACATTGTATGTAAAAATGTTATTTGCTATTTTTTGCACGGAGCTTATCTTCCCGGGCCTCTACTGAAAATGGACATGTATCCAGTT
The DNA here is from genome assembly GCF_019279795.1 of Protopterus annectens. Lineage (NCBI taxonomy): Eukaryota > Metazoa > Chordata > Ceratodontiformes > Protopteridae > Protopterus > Protopterus annectens. The sequence continues at coordinate 749,702,388 of NC_056745.1, forward strand.
AGACTAGCCCAGTCAACAAATGCAAATAAATAAAAATAACCACTTGTGTAGAAAACAATATTGTTTCCAAGTTGATAAAATTTTTCAAGCATATGTATATATATGATACGTAGATGTAATTGAAATTTTCAGTGATGGAATGGAAAAACGTTGGTATGGCTGATTGTAAGTCAGCTGTTCTTCATGCATTACTGGCTTTTTTCTTTGTGAGAACATGGGACAGTGGGGATCAGAGAATGTGGTCTTTCCCACTATAGCATGATCTTAGAGTTAGTAGATATATTTAGCACAAGGGTGCAGGAAGGCTTGCCACCCTGCAACACAGGTTTAGTTTTCTTTTTTTATTTGACCACTTAAATTTCAAGAATTTATGCTCAATGTAGTTTTGATGATTTGAGCATATGACCACATGTATTATATTCAAATACATTTGTTGTCTGATACGAGTTATCTTGTAATCTGCTAGTGTAAGTTTAGAGAACATGTTTTTCCAATCATCATGAATCAAGTTTTACAATGTTACAGTGAAACATTTCAGCTATCACCACAAACATGCTTTTTTTTTGGTTTCTATGTTAGTATTTCATACAATTCACTAGGTGCTGTTTTTGCCTACATTTTTATTAAATAAGGCTTTATGTTTAGGTTTTTATGAAAATACAGAGTTGTGAGTGTTTTATTTTTCTTGTAGTTCCTGAGGTCTAAAACTGACACTAAAACTGTGTTATATGTTGAAGTGACAGCTGCTTTTTTAACACATTTTAGTATGTTAAAATTGTTAGTTTTATACTTTATGTTTTATACTTAGTTTATTTCTAGATAGTTTAAATGGTTAAAATTCAATCTGTTTTGATAATGCCATTTTCTGAGAAGTTAATTGTTGATCTCTCTCTCCCTCTCTATCTCTCTCTATATATGTATATTGTTAAAGACAGAATGAACTTCATTTCTAGTTGTTTATGCAGGTGGGCAGTGTTGATTTTGGAAGGGTTGTGTATGTGGATTTTGTGTGTAGAATAGATACATTTGGCATGCTTAAATTGGGAGAACATAGCCATATAGGGCAGTAGGAATAGGAGTAGACAAAGCAAAGGAACACAGACAAGGACACAGGAGAGATAAGAATAAGAAAGAAGGAAGGGTGATTTTTTTGAGGGATAATTCTTCTTTTCTTTTCTTTTCTTTAGAGAAAGACAGAAGGACAGCTATGGAAGAGGGTAGAGATATGATGCAGGGGCAAAAAGTAAACATAAAACAAAGACAAATATCAACAGTGGAGATGACACACGGGGAGTTGATGGCAGACATGCAGACAGAAGGAGGAATATTAGTGGTGGGATGACTTGAAAGCAAACAGGAGAAGCAGGTGACACACAAGGAAGGGCACAATAATATATAGGATAGCATGGATATTCTGCTCCTGTTTTCATGCTGTCTGGGCTAGACCTGGGGAGTGGTTAATCAGCACACAGACTGCCCTTGCCATTTGGTCCAACCTGAAGTGATGAAAACAGAACCAGACCCTAGTGTGACTCTTATGACTCTTGAAGCCACATGAAAACCATCTTTGGGGAGTTGATAATGCCCTCTAGCCACTTGACTATCAATTCACATACCATCTGCCACTATTACCATGATTTGACAAACTGAGAACATCTGGCAGTGCCACCAGAGTTAGAGAGAGAATAATGTACAATCCATCACTGATGTGGCACCAGTGGCCATTTGTGATGCCATCAAGCCAACCTCATGCCACACCAAACAGGTAGACGGGTCTGGAGGTAGGTGGAGTGCTGGAGGGAGAAGGCTACATTTTATAGCTGGAGTGGGGCATGTGCTGCACTACTAGTACTGCCAAGGCAGATGCTGCAGAAAATGTTAACAAAAATGGATAGAAATAAAACAACGACCAAACAAAATATGACAGCAGCAAAGAGAGGAAAAACTAAAAAATGTATTAGTTTTAGTTATCCAGATATGACTACTCAGTGCTATCTAATGTTGTATTGCAGAAGTACTATATATCATTCTAGCCAACTTCATGTAGTTCTGCCTAGGTACATTATCTTAAATCCCTATGGTGTGATGTGCAGGCATTTGTGCAGAGTCACTGACCCTATTGAATAGACAGGATGTGATGATTTGGAGGCTACAGGCTGTCAATGCTGATGTAACACCCTGATCCCATGAGCAGAAATGAGAACAAGGGGTTATGGATGGATGGAATGACTTTTAGAATGAAATGTTGGGTTGCAGATGTCATAGCTAGTTTGTTGAATACTGGGCATGTGGACCTCCTTTAAAGGATATGTTGAAATGCATGCCATAAGGACTTGCACAGTAGTAACACCTATACAAATCACCATTGCTGTGATAGCACTGTGCTCTACCAAGGGCAGAAAAACAACCATCTGCAACATGCAAAGGTATCAGCTGCTGCTTTGCAAAGACCATGATGCTATTCACAAAGCAGTAGCCAAAATAACATAGCTATAGCAAGAAAAAGAGGATTATGCAAGGTGAAAGTTTCATCTACAAGGACATGCATTAAAGTGAAGCATGGACGATATGGCTCCATGAGTAACAACCACCCTCTCACCCAACTCAGGCTATCAACACTGCAATCCTCCCTTAGAATTGACTCCACACCTCATCCCACATTATGGATCCAAAGGAAACATATCAACACAAAAATGCAGAAATACCCAAATGAACCTCACCAACCACACCCAGGTGCACCCCTCCTCACCCATACATACCTTAACTTGGACAGCTCAGTGATGTTATCACCACCCTACTTGTCAGTATCTGAGAAACAGGCACTGCAGAAAGACAGAGCTGATCATCTCACTACAAATAACTACCGTGTATACGCTATGAGCATGCATGCTCTCCGTGCAAAGGAATGACATTGAGATGATGCGGACATAGCTATACAAAGTATGCATCTATCAGATCTAAGCTTAAATGCTGTAAAAAATACTATATAACTTTCAGTGATATCTGTAAAAAATATGGAAGCAATAGGTCAGCTGCAGCATGTTAATAAAATAATACAAGACTTTTATTAAACAGGCAAGCTCTGCTGGTGGTCACAGTTAATTGTCAGTTGGTATAGAATACTTCATAGCAGAAGAATAAATTATACCCACCCCTTTGCCTGAACAGCCACTCCATTACACTCTGGAACAGGAGGGACTTCTCCATATTCTTGACCTGAGCTGCAAAGCAATAAAAAAATATAGCAGTCATCAATTACGTGCCTAGTAAAATCACAAGTTGCAATAATGGAAAATGCAGGTCACTGATAAGACATGCATACTTGCAATACAGCTCAAGACCCTTGCTCTGACCTTTTCTTTCTATCAATGTAGAAGGTCAGGGGTGCACCTCCATATGTTTTCTGAAGTGATGATTGCACTGACCAGGGTATACCAGTGGCAGCAGGCACTGCCAAAATAAGTGTGCCAGGCATCCACTTTTTAGGTGAGGATATCATAGGAGTCTCCAAGCAGGTTCTTCCAGTGGTAACTATGAAGCAGGAAAATAAAGATTCTTACTTTCCTTAGGTTAAAACCTGGGAGCTTGGCCAACAACAGTGTCCTTGGAAGCTATGGCCAATCACTAGATCACAGTCCAGAAAGCTATACTAGCTCTCTCACAGTCATGCATATTGATGGTGTCAATATAAGACACACAATGTTGGGCCAGCTAATTAGAGTGACCAATCACAGTGCCACCATTGCAAACCATGAACATACATGGCATAACATGATGACATTATGGTGTGAACACTGGCACTGAATAGGTGTGCAAACATCCTGGCGCCTAAATCTGTGAATTTTTTTTGCTGTTTAGCATCTCTCACCACTATGCAGGTGCAACATATTGTCCTACATCCCCTCAGAGGTCATCAACCAATCTACACATGTATATATGTACAGCAGATGTTCATGTGAGTTCATGAAGTTGAGTGAGCCTCATAATGTGGCTTCTGATATTTGTACAATGAGATAAATATGTGATCCAGGAATATTTACTTGAGTGAGACTCAGCAGTATAGAAGCTTTGAAAATGCATGATAAAAGCACCTCACCCTGCCATGGGCCTCATTGCATTATAGAAGAGTTCAACACAGCAACCCGAAACGCAGTGCTAAGAGCTGTTTACAATGACTACTACAGGTATCAGGTTATTGATGAGGTTAAGTGAGTGGGGGAATGGTATTTTATACTGTTTTTACTACTATAATTGTTTTGATGCTTCATGATATCTATGACAGTGTGCTACTGTACATATATGTTTAGGTTGCTTGTTTCAAGTGACAACAATACTGTCACGGGGGGAGGGGGTTGTATACATTGAATGAAAGTATACTCCCATGCAGTAGTGTAGCTAAGGCAGAGTGACAGAGGAAAATGCCCTGGGCACAAAGAGTTGGCGGCATACCTCTCAACCTCTTAGAGCAAGAAATCTGGACAAAGCCTGACATAAGGGGGGGGACAAAGCCCCAAAACAGGGACACATTTTAAATATTTGTCTTACACATTTAGAAAGTTGCTAAAATAACAGGATTTGTGTTAGCGTATATTTACTGAAGTATATGAAGTTTAAAACTGAAATGCATGTCATTATTTAGTGACTTTAATCCTTAGATCATCCCAGTGATTTGTCAAAAATAAACAATTTTATTTGGAACAGACCATAAATATGAGGCAAAAATCTGTACAGTTGAGAGGTATGGATCTTGGTGGAGGTGATCAATCTGATCCTGATCTTTCTTTAATGAAATAAGCCAGTATTGCATTTGCAGTCAAACCTGAGCAGAGTAACACTCTGTATGTGATCTAAACTGTATCAAATGCTTGCTACATTTTTTTGAAAATAAATCTGAGCACTGTAGCACACCATGGATGTGTGGTATAAACTATAGTAACCGTTTAGGACATTTGTAGCAAGCAGTTTGCTACAGTTTAAAAGAAGAATTATTTTCTAATCAAACTATGAGTGCTATAGCACTCTGTGTAGTCAGGGTATAAACTGTAGCAACAATTTGCTACAGTTAAAAAGAAAAAAATATTATTATTATTATTTAATAAAATATGGCGAAAGAGGAGCAGGGGCAGGACAACAAATGGGACCTGAATAGCTGGGGTAGGACACAGGGGGAAAGTGTAATACATATTTCCACCTGGTTGGTGTGCCAGTAGAAGGAATATCCTTTTTTTTCTATACTGTTTAATGAATGAGCTGAGGTGGTGGACCTCTGGCACAGGGCACGTGTTGAGCCAGTTATGCTTCTGCTCCCATGGCGGGGTTATCTTATATCATGTGCATATTATTCTCTTGCAGTCTAATGTTTAAAACTTGTAATTATGGCGGGGTTATTCTGGAAGTTTCTTTAAGTCTACTTCTATGTGTTTATCCAGTAGCCATCCAGGGCATTGCTGTTTACAGGATGTGTTCAGGCACATTCAACTGTCACCTCAACTCACATGTATTGCAGGTGCTGGAGAAGCATCTGAGGTATTACTAAAGTAGTTGAGGGCAGGGATCTTGCACACCCAGTAAATCATCTCTTTTTTATGCAATGGAGCCTGTGGATACATCTATCTGGCCTCATTGAAGCCGAATGGAGAGAAGGGCCGAATGGAGAGAAGAAAAGTCAGCAAGCAAAGGAGAGTAGTATTGAAGAAATTGAATTCATCCTCAAGTATTGGTGAGTACCTTCACAAAGTATTTAAACAGACAGACGGCAGAATAACATTAGAAAATATCAGACAGTTCATAGTACAAGCTCATAATAATATATAATATTTGCAGGCATCACGCATCTTATCTACTTGCAGTACTTTGCAGATGTATGCATACAATGTGTTGTGATACACATAGAAATTTGTAGATATATACATATGGTATATAAAAGTCAACTTAAACCAAACTCTGAAGAGTGGGTTATCCATGGCTATATTCTAACAGGATGAGATGCTAGACTTGATGTATGGTTGTGTTAAGAATTATTGATTGTATGCCCATCTCTATCCAGAGGTGACACAGGAGCATAGCCAGTTGTTCATGAGGTGAGTTTTTAGGAGTTGTTTTAAAATGTATAGTGGAATTATTGGATGTTAGGTGGGCAGGTAGGGCATTCCAGAGTTTAGAAATAGAGTAGCTAAAGAGAGATTTTCCAGCCTCCTTGTTGTGTTTGGTGACTTCTAGGACGTTTAGGGTACTAGATCTCAGGGTTCTTGTTGTGGTGTGAGAGAGTATTTTATTTTTTTTTCTAAAAAAGTAATATATTACTATTACTAGTTACTAACTAAAGTAACAAGTTATTGTTGAGCTACTTTTACATAAGTATAGTTTATCAATTTTCATATTCAGATTTACTCACACAGTACTATACTACTTATTATTTTTCTAAAAAAGTAATATATTACTATTACAATTTACTAACTAAAGTAGCTAGTTATTGTTGAGTTACTTTTACATAAGTATAGTTTATCAATTCTCATATTCAGATTTACTCACACAGTAGTTGTGTGTGAGGAATACAGGCTTACTGCACATGACTATGAGTGTATTAAAATTGTATACACAGTTTTACAATAATTTATTAAAGTGCTTAGTGAAGTGCATTACCACTTACATATATAAAACACACACTTAATATTGGGCTCACTGTTATCCATAGTGTACCTACTGCCATAGCAAAATATTACTGAAGGATCTAGTGATGTCTATTACACTAATATGCAGACAACAAACAGGTATACCTCTTCTCCCATCGTGAACACATGACAGTCATCACTTGCATTGCAAATAACCTGGAGCATATCCATGTGTGGGCATGAAACAATTAGTGCAGACCTGATACTTCCAAGACAATAGTAATGGCAGTCCATGCCACTCTGATGGACTCCAAGGCTTTGAAATCACTGACTTTCTATGACAGAATATGTTTGAGTTTAGTTCAAAAGATGCAAAATGTTGGAGTGGTCATTAGTTATAAATGGACACTGTAGTCCACAGTGTCTTCTTGTTATCATCTAATTAATGTCACCCCAATTAGGTTTGTTAATGTGTCCCCTTGTACCTGATAAACCTGCGGGTATATTATAATTTAGTTTGAAGCAGAAAAAGGTGCAGCCTGAAACTTAGTTATTTACTACACTGTGTATCAAGTACATTTGGAAAATACTACCATGGTAGTTTTGAAAATTCCCAACAATAGTTAGTTTTAACATTTCTCCCAAGGTCTTATATTTTTGGATTAACCTATTTTGATAACATAACTGTCATCAACTGTAATATTAATAATTCTCAAAGCTGAGCTGATCAACCATTAATTTCTTGCTTGAATGCTACTTTACTATTTTCTTTTAATTTGCAATGTGCTTAATTTTTTAAGCACAGTAATAAAATGGATTTTAATTTGAATCTCAGTCATACCTCACAACTGTCCAGATTTTCACCCATATGTTGGTCTATTACTCATATAATCTGTGGTTTTCTGTCAAATCGCTGATAAATAAATAATATTCAATTGAGTTTCAGACTGCGTATCCTTCAGAAGATGCCTGTTAACACAAATACTGATATTCTAGTTCATTTCTAAGTGTATAAAAACAATATTTAGAATCTATGCCCCCATTATTCTAGGCTTTGTCCAGATTTTTTGCACTAACAGGTTGAGAGGTATGATATCAGAGTCACTACCACCTGCAGTGACACACCTGATAAATGTGTAAGACGCTGACAGTAAACTAAGGACAGCATTCAAAGTTCTGACTCCCTTCTCGAAAACTCAGAAATCTCCTATGAGATTTGAACAAAGTATATCAATAGACATTCATCAATTCTGACTTAGTTATCAGTCTGTTTTTTTTTTTTCCTATTTTAAAATTATCTTGGCATGACAAATCCAACATTGTGTTTCATTTTTCTTCACTTCTGACTACTAGAAAAAAATTTAACTCTTTAGTATATAATTTATCTGATATTGTTTTATCTGAATCTGACATTTCATTACTTAATAAAGGTCTTAATTTTATTCCTTCTCAAACCAGTTATTTGAATGAGGTTTTAACTGACCTAAGATTATTTTGTCGCAATGTCTCTTTGAAAATTCTTTTTAAAGATAATAATGCTATGAATACTGATGCCTTAAAGAATTTCTTTAAACGCAAAAGTAACTTTGTGCCTTTAATGCCACATAACGTAGAAAGTTTTTTGAAAATGTGTGAAAAAGATTTTTATGAATGGTTTGCTCAGAACCGAAAAAGATGTAGCTTTTTTAATGTTACTAAAGCAGAACAAGATTCACTTAATAGTTTGAAAAGAAATTCCCACATCACTATTAAGCCAGCTGATAAAGGTGGGGCGGTGGTGATTATGAATACATCTGATTATATTAATACCATGACCACACTCCTATCAGACAATAGCACATATGAATTGGTTACTTATGATTTTGTGAAAAGAATTATTAAAGATATACAAGCTGATCTGTGTATGATTTATTAATGTGTGGCCAGATAAGTTGTGAGATATATGAGTATTTCTCAATGGAATTTCCAACAATTCCGATCATTAAAGGCCTGCCTAAGATACATAAAAAGGCTAATCCTGTGCCCATGAGACCCATTGTCTCCAGTGAATGCTGGATTACCTCCACCATCTCCTCTTTTATAGAATGTCTTTTAAGACCCATTGTGAATGAAATTCCTAACATTCTCAGAGATTCTTATCAATTGATAGATTTCTTGGCAGAGTTTAAGCTGGACAAAACAGTTAATAATTATTTGCTTGTTACTATGGATGTAAAAGATTTATTTACATGCATCCCAAATGATTTGGGACTCCAAGCCATTAGAGAGGTTTTAGTTACATGCTCTCAATACAGCAGCAATAGACAAATTTTAATTAATCACTTACTAGATCTAGTACTTAATAATAATGTCTTTGTATTTCAAAACAGATATTACTTACAAAAATGGGGGGTTGCCATGGGCACCCCCTGTACTAATAGTTACGCTAATCTCGTTGTATATCATTGGGAACGTAACTATTTGTTTAAACATGCACAGTTTAGGAAACTAAAATTATACAAGAGGTTTGTGGATGACGTCCTTTTCGTTTGGGAAGGTACCGAGGCAGAATGTATTAGCTTCATTAAAGATATAGAAACTACTACCCCTTTTTTAAGGTTCACAGCTGAAACTTCACATGTACAGGCACATTTTTTAGATTTAACACTAAAATTTAATCCTCATGGAAAGATTGTTACTTCATTGTATAGGAAACCTACCTGGAGGAACACATTACTCAGATATGAAAGCATGAACCCCAGGTTTACCTTTCGAGGGATAGTTCTTAGCCAATTGCATAGGATAGTTAGGATATGTAGTGATAGTACTGTCCTACATTCAGAAATGAATGAACTTGAGATATTATTTAAAGAAAGAGGATATTCTAATACTTTAATTACTAAATGTAAACAACACATTTTTAATGCTATGAACATTGGCCCTTGTCCAGTACAATGTGATGTGAGACAGACTTCCCATACCAAGAAATACAGGAAAGGAAAATTTACAGAGAAATTATCCTATGTTACTAAGTATACTAGTGACATTGTCTTTCTTAATAAAATAATCAGTAAGAACTGGAATGTATTAGTTATGGATTCCTTTACTAAGACCATAGTAGGTGATTATCCTAGATTTAGTTACAGAAACTGTAACAACTTAAAACAGCTACTTTGTCTAGAGAAAACTTGTTTATATGGTATTGAAAGAACTACGCCAAAAGGTACTTTTCCCTGCGGCCATTGTCATATGTGTCCACATATTTCTAAGAATCTCTGTTTTTCACATCCAGAAGGTATTTTTACTTTTACACCACAATACTACAGTGATTGCAATTGTGTTAATCCTGTGATAATTGTGATGTATTCTATGTGGGCTTGACTAAGAGGAGACTTAGAGATAGGGTCTATAACCATCATTATGACATCAAAAAAGGACATGAACATAATGTCTTAGCCAAGCATATCATAGAGTTTAAAACGCACACTTTTAGTTTTAAAGTTTTGGAGATGGTTGCCCAAAACCTCAGAGAAGGTGACAATATTAACCAATTGGCAATTATTGAACTAAAATGGATTTTTATTTTAAAGGCACATATTTATCCAGGCATTAATCAATTTGTTTCTATCAAACCCATTTTAAATAACAGAAAATTATAAAGACGTTTTTTGTTTTTATTTTATTTATAGTTCCTTTTATTATCCTTTATGCTTTATTTTTCTGTACATATTTACATGGTCTCATATAGTAGATATATTTGACATCATTTTTATAATGTTTATGATAAAAAATAAAAAATAAAAATACCTATTATTCATGATGCCTGGAGTATATATATATATATATATATATATATATATATATATATATATATATATATATATATACCTTTTGCACTTAACCCATAGAAAACTTGATAATGATTAGGGCTATACACTCCATCTATTGAACACTTTTCATAATGAATTAATGTAATTTGGTATTTATATATACGTTTTTATTATTTTTAGGTCATATTTAATCATCCATATATTTAAATCAATAATTTAATTATGATATTTAGTAATTACATAGTTAATAATTAATATTAATTTATTATTTGATATATTTAATATGATTTTAGTTTTATTCTCATTAATCTTTTTAGATTAGATTGGGAATATTTATCAGTAGCATTTGTCCATGTTCATTAGTCTTTGTTTAATGTTGTCCCTTATTGCTTTCAAATTATTCTTAAAAGCATTTTTAAGGGATGGCAATAGCTTTGTTTAATTTTGAGGTGACCATAGGGGTACAGAATAAAATATTTGCTTTAGTATTTTTCTTTTACCCTCAAACATTTTTTATATAAGGCACGTGCATATTTTCCATTCCTATGCATTATTGTTTGTTGCACGGATCGCACTTTATTAAAATGTAGCATTACACTATAAATGTCATTTATAAACCCATCTTGAAAAAAGTTGGTTTTCAAATATATGGTCTGATTTTGAGATGCTCACAGGAATCATGAAAAATAAATTTATCAGATGGTATGCTTTAGACCGTAATTTCTTTATATATTTAGACGTATAGGTTTATAGCTGATTATAATAATATAAGCCTAATAAAGGTTTGGTTGTCAGCATTTAACGAATTTTTACATTTAGTGATGACTATGTTCAATGATTTTGCGTTAATATATTTTTTTGTTATATACTTTTACATGCGGTTAACATATATTTATGGTTCCCATGCATTTTGCAACACAGAACGCACTCTATATAATGCTGCTAATAAATGTTTACAACAATGTTTTTAAAGAAATTTATTTTTTTAATATATGGCTTATTTATACGTTTACTATATACAATTGTTAAGTATGTAGTATGCAGTTTTTGGTTTGAATGAAACATTGAGTACTAAACTCTTTTTTTAATGGTTACATTCATAGTTTTTAATATGTTAATAGTTTTATTAAATGTGTTTTTGGATTGAGTTTTAAAAGGTTTATGTTCTGTGCATTTATCAAGACTTATTGCATACATCCTTAAATGATCAGATTAATCAATTAGTCATTTAGTTTAATTGAATTATTTTGGCATGCATGCCAAAAAGTTTTGTATAAAACAGCAGTGTTTTTGTCTTAAATTTACATCTGAAGAAGCGTAGTGTGCTACGCGAAAGCGCTCATTTTTCTGTATCTAAATAAAAGAAATGTCAGTTTTAAGGTAATTTATCTCCTGTGGTGATTCCTTTTGGATCTGCTATTATTATTATTATATATATATACTAGAAAAAAATGTTGGAGAGAGACATGTTTCTTTAAATGGATAAAGACTCCCTCCTTCTTGAATCATTTTATTCATAAAGCATCTCACACTGCCCACTGAGATTTGAGATTCCTTTCTATTCCAAATACAGTCTAAGTTTAAAACAAACTCTCTGTTTTAAAACCCCAGTGCTACACACTATGAAACCACAAATCAAACTGACAACATCCAGATTGCTACAAAACTTGGATAGGCTGCTTCAATTCCCAGCATATTTTTACAGACTAGAACTCTACATAAGGAGGAATAAATACTTTTGGAGGATATACCAGAATGGAAAGGAAAAGACACCTCCACTTTGCTACAGGTACAGGTCTGCCAGAAAACTGTCTTACTGGATACATCTTTGTCACTAGAGTATAAGGTTTCATGCAAAGTCAAGAACTCTTCTGTAAGCAATTTATCAAACAGACTAACATTTCTCAGAGAATCCACCACTGATAGGCTGTTCATTAAAAGTAAACCTCTACCCCTGACCACACATATTAAAGACAGGAAACATTTTACTTCTCACATCCTGAGACCAAAAGACAGGGGTCTCATATATCATAAATTAGAAAGCCCTCTTCTCCATTCTGTTTTGCTTCTATCTATGTTATGACCATGACATTCACTGCTTTCTCAGGAAGGACCACCATTTGAATGTGAAGGTTCCTGTTCTGGGTAATCATCTTATTTGAATAAGGCTACCCTCTGCACCAAGCCTGTCTCTAGGTCATAACTCCCAAAACCTTAAAAGGCAACAAAAAATACACATTTTTGTAAATGCAGAGAAATAAGTTTGAAAGCGTATCCAAAAGTGCACAGTTTTACAAACAAATAGGAATGAACACATTTAAAACTTAAGTATTCTCATCCCAAAAAAGGGACTTCTAACATAGAAGCTTATTATAGATGACACCACTTTAATATGAATGAATTAGTAAAAAGGCATAGGTCCTAATCACAGACGTGCCACAGAGTAGTCCTTTTTTAGCTATCATATCAAATGCCTTCATATCTAGATGTTCCATGGCATCCCCAAACAGCCACAGAAGTTCCATTTCTAATGTCTCAAAAAAAACTGTAGGAGCTAGCCCCTCCAAACTCTGTCCATAAGAGTTAGAAGAGAATATGATCCAGCACCACGTGTGGGGGGGGGGGGTGAGCCAGTGCAACCTACCTCAGCATAAACAATGTTAGGTCTTTGAAAGACAACTGGACAAAAGAGGAGGACTCTAGGTTTTGTACTTACCAGTAAAACAGAACCTAACTAAACACACTTACCCCCCCATTAATATTATTTTACTATTCAAATAAAAGAACATCATAACATTTCAGGAACATTGCTTGGGCCATACAACAATCACTTGTTTTAAATTTCAACAGTGCTTTAAAGAACCTGAAAAAAAACTCTGCATATGAAAAATGGCATTCCATTATTTCAACTGTCTGAAACTAGAATGTGAGCTGCATACTAATGCACAACTTGCCCGACAAAAATAACTACATTTTGAAAGTAAAAGTTTAGGTTCTGTGCTTATCAATGCTTGAAAATAAAATAAAAGGCTATCCTCCCTATAGCTTGCTATTTTGTACTGTACCAGAATACAATCCACAAGCAGAGCCTAAATTTATTTTGCTATGATGCAAATATCAACCAAAACTATCTAAATGTACGCTTTAACAAACTGAAAACAAAAATGACAGCCAATAGGCGTTAGCAACACAGATAGCTATCTTGATTAGCTCAGAAGAAAATGGATACCCTTACTTTCAAGTGTGTTAGTCTTTCAGTTATGAATGCGTGCACATTGAGCAGAGTTGGCAGATAGAACTGTGAAGCGATAAAGATGACAGTATCTAAGGAGAAGATGTCATATCTGGGGACACATATTACCAGAAGACTACAGTAAAACCCATACAAACATACACTCCTCCTCCCCTTACCTGACAATAAGACTGTAGTTTCCATCTGCTTAATTCATCTTTTTGAACTACTCCCCTATTAAGGTACAAATCTGCTCTTTGCTTAAACATGGGTCTGATGTGAACGAGTTGTTCTGACCGTTAAGAAGTTTTAACAGTAATTTAATCTGATGACTTTCTTCTGAAATTGCATTTTTTCTCTCACTCTCACATCACATACACACTCTTACCTTTAATCCCGCTATACCATTCTCTTTCTCTCTCTTTCATCACACACACGATCTTACCTTCAATCGTGCTAAAGCACAACGGCTGTCTACAATTCATCCTGCAAGTAAACTTGAATTCCACCTGGTGGCGTGCGTCCATGCATAGGACACACACGTGGTTCCCCTTAAAGGAAAACACACAACAGTGTTAAGAAGTTTTTTTTTTTTTGGGTGGGGGGGTTGGAAGTCTACATTGACTGGTAATGAAAAAATAATCACATTTGCGTTACTAGTTACTAAAAAAGTAATATATTACAACTACTGCATTACTATATTCAAAAGTAAAACATAATATTACTAGTTACTTAAAAATGTAATATATTACAGTAACGCGTTACTTTTGTAATGCGTTACTCCCATCACTGATGAAGATTCTGTAGCAAATCTAGCTATTTTATTATAACAGGATTCTAGTTTGTATAGGTCAGTTTTACAAAGGTTGGTTAGAACTGGGGATGCGTAGGGGAGTGTGGATAACAGATGTGCCCTAGCTATTGTGGATTTAGAGTGTTGTGAGAGACGTTGCTTGTTGAGATAGAGCAATCCTAGTTTTTAGTGAACTTCCTAGATAGTTTGGGCAATGTGCAAGTCAAACCTTAGGTGGTTGTCTATTTCAATGCCTAAAAGTTTGGTATGGGTGGTTAGGGTAATTGCAGTTTTGTCAGTGGAGTTGATAGTAAAGTTATCTGTTTGGGGGAAGGATCTGTATGGGCTGAAGAGGAGTAATTTTGTTTTAGTTGGGCTAAGAATAAGCTGGTGGTTAGTGACCCAGATTACAGCCAGTGAGAAGCATTCTTGTGTTTGGGAGTATAGGTTGTCTAGTGTGGGGTTGTAACAGATGATAGTGGTGTCATCTGCTTATTGAATAACTGAGGCCTTTGGTGTGGAGGATGAGAGTTAATTTGTGAACAGAGAGAAGAGTAATGGGCCTAGAATGGAGTCTTATTGTGGTTAACTATATAAAAATCTTTGGATAAGTCTAAAAATATGGCTGAGACTAGTTACCCATTATTTCTATGTTGATTAATGGCATTAGTGAATGATATGAGAGCAGTGATGGTACTATGGAAAGGTCTAAAGCCATGTTGATTTTTATATAGTAGATTGTTGTTTTGTAGGTAGTGCATGAGTTGGGTGTGTATGACCCTTTCAAGGATTTTTGATAATGGTGATAAAATAGCAATAGGATGATAGTTATTGAGTTCAAAGGAGTTGCCTCCTTTGTGTAGTGGTATGATGTGGGGGGTTTTCCATATAGAGGGGACTTTACATTCTGAGATAGATCTATTTATGAGGATTGCAACAGGATAAGCAATAGCTGCTGCAGCTATTTGGAGGTATTCTGCGGGTAGGTTGCTGGCAGCCAGGGTGGTAGGTTTAAGTTACTGGAGGAGTTTTTGTATGGTTTTGATCGAGACTGGCTGAAAGCTAAAGTGAGTACTTTTATCTTGTGTTCCTTTGTTATTGTTAGTTGGTGTGGTTGTTGGGGTAGGGTAACTGGTATTAATTTGGTTATTGGCCAGGGCCTGGATTGTTTCAGTAAAGTATTTACTAAATTAAGTGGGGATGTTATCTTGGTTATTTCCTGTTGCAGGTGTAGGGGTTGTAGTTTTCCCAGGTTGCAATACAGCATTTATTGCTGCCCAGAATTTTTTATGGTGTTTAGCATGTTAGACATAGGAAAGAAAGAGAGATTTGATATGATGCAATATTTTTGCAAAGGCAAAGGTCAAATTAATCAACATAAAGAAGGTAGCCCTACAGATATTCAAAGAGAAATGCAGGTAAAGGCATCCAGACATGGAAAATTTCACAATAAAAAATAATATCACAAAGAGGGAATGCAGAAAACCTGCAAAGTAAAGGATTTGATGTAGAAGGCCTAACACAGGTTACATCACAGCATGATGGAACGAGTCCCCAATGTAAGGAGAAACAGGAAGATCAGGAGACATGTGAAGAAGAAATATGGACATGGGAAAGAAAACAAATTTAATACGGTGTAATATCTATGTAAAGGAGAAAGCAAAACTAATCAATACAAAAACAGCAGCGCCAAAGATATTTAAAGAGAAATATAGGCAAAGGAATCTGGACATGGAAAACTTTACAATACAAAAAATAAGAAGACAGAGAGGAAAAGTAGAAAATGAGATTAGTGATTAAGAAGTTAAAGAAATAGAAATTGAGGTTATGGAGTACCTCCAAAGTGAGGATTCAGTGTAGAAAATCTAATTCAGAAAAGCACCACAACAGAATAGAGTAATAGACCTCTAAACTAAGGGGAAACCAGTGGAACAAGAAGCAATTGGTCAGGTGCCATATGAAGATATTTTGGATCCTTCCACTGGAAACCAGTATAAATGTTTACTTTAAGCTGGACAGCAAGGAAGGAACAGGAAACTGTTGAAACTGATGCAGTTAATGTTGAGGCGTGATGGGGCAGTGAGTTCCCATATGACAGAGAAATAAATGGCACAGGATGAAATTGATGAGAATGTGCCACAGGAAGATGCAATAGAACTTTCTATAGAATACCCACAGGAAATGGAAAACAAAAAATGTGCCCTCAGTTTAGAAGAACACGAGCTAAGAGTTCTTGACTTAATGGAGATAGACAGACATATTAAGATCAATGAAAGGAATAGACTGCAGAAGGTCAATAAAACCCAAAAAGTCAGAAGACTGATAAAACAAATAAACATAGTAATTAGGACTATCCTTAAAGATCCATGCGATATAATAGAAGTAAAGAGGATATATTACTGTGTAGCTAAATTAATAACTGATAAAGTTCTACTACAAGAACACAGGGTAGCGAGGGAGAGAAAGGGGAGAAAATGAATACCATCATGGAAGTATCGAATAGAGAAAACTATAAAGCAACTAAGACAAGAAGTGTCACTATTAGAAGAGTATAAAAGAAGGAGCAGATCAACAAAAATATTTAGAAAGATAGATGTGATAAAAGCAATGCACAGTATTAGAACAGCTCATGATCTATAATGCACTATCACAAATAAACTAAAAATCTCAGCACAGGTGGAAAAACTTAGAAGATACACAGATAAATATAAAGGAAAAGTACAAAATAAACAATTTATTGATGCCAAAAAAAGTGTTATAGACAATTGGGAAACAAGATAAAAGGAGTTGAAAGACCACCAAAAAAGAAGAAATAGATACATAACAAAGATACTAAATGGGTAGAAGAAGTAAAAGAAAAAATAAGAAGTTCAAAGGTACAGGATGTGAAATGGGATGAAGTAACAGCCAGAGAGATTGAAACAAAGTTAAGAAAAGCCTCTAAATGGAAAACCCCAGGCCCAGATACAGTACCTAATTTCTGGTTAAATGTATTAACATCTTTGAATGAAGATTTAGCTATGAGTAAGAACTATTTATATGCATACCCCAGGCCCCAACCTGGCTAATCACAGGAAAAACAATGCTCTTACTTAATAGTGAACCTGCAAGCTACTCTAAAAATTATAGACCAATAACTTGCCTTCCGATGATGTATAAACTATACACTGGAATTGATGCTGACAGAGTTTATAGTCATTTAAAAGAAAACTCAATTAAGGCACTAGAACAAAAGGGCAATAAAAGAAAGTCATATGGAACAAAGGATCTTTTGTTGTTAAATAAAGTCATAGTGAAGAACTGAAAAAGGTGAAGAATATAAGTTTGGCATGGACTGACTAAAAAAAGCATTTGACAGTATCCCACATTCATTGATAAAAGACTGCTTAAAAATGTATAAGATACACCCTACACTGATCGACTACATTACAGTGACCATGAACAGTGGCAGACCACTTTGTAATTAAGCCATGATAAAGGACAACTTATTATTCAAGGGATAAAATTTCAAAGGGGGATATTTCAGGGTGACTCTCTGTCATCATTGCTATTCTGCCTTGCCCTTAACCCATTAAGCTGTATACTGAACAGTTTAGGTCATGGCTATAATTTGGCTTCTAGAAAACAACAAAGTGTAAAGGCTTTTCATTTTCTCTTTGTTAGTGATTTAAAACTGCATAGCTCATCAGATGAGGAACTGAAAGCACAGCTGCAGGTTGTCAAAACCTTTTCAGATGATATTAGAATGTCATTTGGTCTTGATACATGTGCAAAAGCAACCATTAAAGCAAGAAAACTGCAGCACCAAGAAACCATCAGTTTGGGACAGGAATGTGAGATAAAAGAACTTGAGCAAGAGTGAGTTTATAAATATTTGGGAACTGATGAAGGATCAACAATAAAACATGAACATATGCAGATAAAACTTAGTAAGGAATACTTTAGAAGATTTAAATTAATCCTGAAAACAGCATTGACATCTCATTGACATCTAGGAACAAAATCCAAGCCCTAAACCAATTTGCTCTTCCTGTCCTAACTCACGGTTTTGGAGTGAATGACTGGCCCCAAAATGTGTTGGATAGATTAGACAGGAAAACATGAAGGATGTTTCATGCTCCCCAAATGATTTAGAAAAATCAGTGCATACCATGATTATAAATTTCCTGTTCCAAAGGAGGGATGGACCTCCTTGAAATTGATTACATGTATCGATGTGCAATTACAGGACTTCATACATATCTGCTGACCTCACAACACTCAAATGTAGTAAAAGTTTTGAAACATGAGATTAAATGTAAGATGACTTCCCTGCTTAGGCTAGCAGAAGCATACTGGAGCCAACCAGGAATGGAAATCAAACCACAAGTTGAAAAAAGTCAGGCAGCAACTGAATGCACCAAAAAACAAAAGAAAGAATATAAGGTGAAGGACCAGATGAGAAGACAAGAAATGTTGAAAATGCATAAATATAGTTGAAAGTGAAGAAAACTTCTGGAAGAACCTCATGTTGATCAGGAATGAATGCAGGGATGGTTAAGGAGAGGTGAATTCAAACCAAGACATGAAAGGTTAATATTTGCAGCACAAGATAGTGGGCTACATACACATTCATTTACAAAATCCATTGAACATGTGGGAGAAACAGACAAATGTAGATTTTGTAAAACAGAATTGGAAACAGTTGCACACCTCATCACTGGTTGCAACACACTAATGGCAGAAGGACTATATACTGAAAGGCATAATGTGGCAAAACTGTTGCACTGGGGATTGCGCAAACTTTATGGTACTGAAGTGGGTGAAAAAACGCTGGAAACGTGAGCTGCAAGGCATCATAGAAAATGATGAAGTCTACATCACATGGTATCATTCAGTAACAACAGTTCAAAAGATAGATGCTAGAAAACCAGACATAGTGGTCCATGAAAAGAAGAAAATAAAAGTATCATTGATCATTGAAAGCACCAAACCCGGTGACTACAGCGTCTGATATACAAAGAGACACAAAGTTATAAAATATCAGGATTTGCAGGCAGAAATGAGAACAATGTCAAAGAAAGATACCCAGATAGTTCTAATAGTAGTAGGACCAATGGGTCTTATAAAAAATAATCTACAATCATATTTAGATATGTTACCAATACATGTAGCTTCATACAAATTGCAGAAGGAGTCATTACTGGGCACATTGCAGGTACTGCAAAGAGCAGTACCTGCAATGTGCAGGTACTGCAAAGAGCACTTGTGGCTGACATCAAAGATTGAAACAATACTAATTTCATAAACTTTCATCTTACTTTAACTAAGGAATGGAGTCCATTCCCATCATGGTATTAGAAACAATGCTGTCTGTTATCAAACTAGACTTATAATCAGATCAGAAGAAGGGCCACACAAGCTTGGAAAGCTCACCAGGTACTGAGGTTAAGGGCCATGAAAAGGAGTCCGCCAACTGAACTACCTTTGCAGAGATGGAGTAGTTTCTGTCATCTATATATGAGGAGTTCAGTTGTACAGGCTGCCTACCACAGTATATTGCTCATTATTTTCCCATACCACTCTGTTAATTAGTAGTAGCATCAGTAGTAGTATCAATAGTAGCAGTGGTATTAGTAGTAGCAGTAGCGGTAGTAGGAGCAGTAGTAGTAATGGTAGTAGTAGTAGTACTGGTGGCAGTGGTGGTAGCAGTATTAGTAGTAGCAGTAGCAGTAGTGGTGGCAGTAGTAGTAGCAGTAATAGTAGTAGGTAGCAGCAGTAGTAGTAGCAGTAGTAGTAAAAGTGATAGCAGTATTAGTAGTAGCAGCAGTATTAGTAGTAGAAGTGGTAGTAGTAGCAGTAGTTGTAGCGGTAGTAGTAATGGTAGTAGTGGTATTAGTAGTAGTGGTGGTATTAGTGGTAAAAGTACAAGAAGAAGTACTAGTAGTAGTAGCATCAGTAGCTATAGTGTTGTCAGTGGTAGTAGTAGAGGTACTAGCAGTGTTGGTAGTGGTAGTAGTGATAGTAGTAGTAGCAGTAGCAGTAGTGGTGGTAGTAGTAGCGGCATTAGTAGAGCTACTAGTAGTGATAGCAGTAGTTTATTTTCTGGGTTATAGGTATTAGTGAGGGGTCCTTATTTAGTTTGGTTATTTTTTTTGGTGTTTACACAAATGGATATAGGCATGCCTGACACTGAAGTATTTATCTCAGTCTGATGATGATGGTGGTGATGAGGTTGGTAGTCAAATCATAGCCTATTTCCACATGGTAAAGATCCACCATTTCTGTGTCACAGAGGGTATAACATGCCAGACAGAGATGGAAAATACCATCATGAGCAATGATGTGCAACTATGTAACTACTGGCAGTGAGAGCATCCTCTTACGTATACATATTTACTAGAGTGTTGCTACCCCATACGTGTTTTCATGGTCTGCCTATAGTAACTCCTAGACTTCATTATAGTTGGCAACTCTAGCAGTATAGTCACTCTGCGTGGAATACATACATCTCTAAATTATTCTGCCATGTAGTTTAGGCTCATTTGCATCCACAGTTGCACTCATTTTTATACTGTTGTTCCTACTATATCATTATACCGTCATTTGCATATTATCTAAACTTCAGTACTTTTTTGCTTTTCACACTTATTCAGAGTGTGTCTCTGAAATACCACCACTTGATACGTAGCCTTCTGTCACACAAGATTAAATGTTTTGGAATCCTACGGATGATGTCTTAAGGGTTTCTTTTTACATTGCAATGAAGTAGAAATGTGGACCTTATTTATTTCCTTTATTTAGCTATTTCTTTAGTTGTTTTATTGTTTAGCATGTTTAATTTAAACCGATAGTAAACTAGATTAAAGGTTATTTTGAATAGGTTCTTGTTTGCTGTGTACAAAGTATTACTTTAGTTTTCAGTAGGAAGTGTACATATGACATGTTTAGGGAAATTTTAGTACCTTTGATAGAATGTCATATGCATAAATAATATATTAAGCAACAGGATTGTAGATAAAAGATGATGATGTGCCAAGAGTATGAATAAACAAAAATGTGTTTAGACAGTGTATTTAAAAGTATTTTTATCATACCCTTTATCCTTAGGTCCAGTGTTGGGTAACATAACATACAATTGCATAGATAGATAGATAGAGAGATATACATATTTGTGTGTGTACACACAAAGACAGAGAGAAATGCATACATATATACACACCACATAACATATGTAACCATCATCTTACATTGCATATCAAGAGCTAGCACAGTTGTTCCAGCACATCGAGATGATAACTACTCTGACATATATGGCTAGGCTGTACTCAGAAATGGCCATAATATATCAAGAATACATTGTTTTATAATGTATTGAAAGACCATGCAAATGAGCACAGTTCCTCAAACTAAAACTACTTTAAATAATCAAAGGAATACACCCAAAAAGCAAGCACATCAAACTGCATGGTGTCTGATGATAAAAGCATAGAAAAATAATAAAAAAATGAAAGAAAAAGAAAAACAGAATGTGTTTTTGCAGAGGAAGGCAAGCCCCTAAACCTCTTCTAAAACTTATATATACTAACTCCAGGCCTGCACAAATAGGGAATACCTAAAAGAGAAATTAGTACCACATACTTCTCAACCTTTCAGCGCAAGAAATCTGAAGGAACACACCCAAAAAACAAACACGTCAAATTGCATAGTGTCTGATGCTAAAAACATAGAAAAATTAAAAAAAAAAATAGAATGTGATTTTTGCAAGTGAGGGGCCAAGCTTTCTAAACCTCTCTAAAACGTATATATGCTAGTTCCAGGGCTGTACAAATATGGAAATTTGTGAAATTCCACAAGAAAAAAACAATACCACATACCTCTTAACTCTAAACGCAAGACATCTGGACAAAGCCAAAAATAATGGTGCGGGAGGACAAAGGCCCACAAAATAGGGACAGAGTTTAAATATTGCTCTTATAAATGTAGAAAGTTGATCGAATAACATGTTTTGCATTAGTATGGAATTTCTGAATGATATGGTCAGAAACTCAAATGTCTTTCTCTATTTAGTGACCTAATCCTCAGTAGTTGCAAGACAACTACATATTTTATGGGGAACGGATCAAAAATATGAGACAAAAATCTTTACATTCTGTGAAAATCTGGACAGTAGAGATGTGTGCCACTGGCATACAAACAACACCACAGTTTTCATATAAAACAACTATAAACTGCAGTAGAGCTCTCATTACAAAACAGTGCTATCTCAATTTATAAATGCACCAAAGGACGCGCCTCTAACTTACTCACCTTAACAAAATTCTATTATCACTTCACAACAGCATGATTTTAATTTAAAATACTCAAACTACATCACATTCAAGTATTTTGAAATTTGATCACAAAATCACACTCTGAAGGCATTCAGACAACTTCCTCTTAATTTAAATGTCTGACATCCGGCCATTGTACAGCACAGTAACTTTTCTGAGCTGCTGTGCTAATTCTGTCATACTAGACTCATGGTAATGGTACATGCTATACTGGTAGCAATGGGTCCTGCGGCATTTTTCTAGTCCAGGGTGTGGAATGCATCACTGATAAGTACTCATAGCAATAAAGTGCAACTGTCACCTTCCTCACAGTAATTTGTCCAGCTTTGCAAAAAAAAGTGTGAACTATGCTGTCCTGTTATGTCTCCTTGGCATATCTTTTTGGCTCCACTGTACTTTCTCTGCTACTACTAAAATTGTACTAGATTATTTCCTGCTGTACATGTTCAGCAAAAATGTATGCCCTCACAGCCCTACTTCTTATCTCAAAATTGTTTTTTTAACACCTTTGTTGAATTATCACTTGTGACATAGGCAATTTCACATTTATACAAAAGTAATCAAACTGTATTAACAAATTAACATTAACAAGCATTATACTTCACATATATTGCTATATATCATATAACCTAAGCAACATTACATAAATTATTCAATTCCTGCCCCCTTTTTTAAACAAGAAACATCTTTATTAAACCATCACTAATGATATAAGCAATCATACATTTATATAAATAACCACACTGACACAATCCTAGTTGCAAGCTTTTTACATCACAAACCATACTGATGCACTTCCAGTTGCAAACCTTATACACCACTTATAATCTACCCAATCATTTTCAGTCAAACATTACATAATTACCTCCTTCATTTATATTGTTCCCACAATTACCATTTTTTCCTGTGTAGTTTGCTCCTACCTTTTATTAAAGATCTCAATTCCACTTATTTTATTTCTGTTACTATATTCACTGCTTCTAATATAGTCAGTTTAGATTTTGATTTCCATTTTCTATTAATTGTGTTTTTTGGCAGCCACCATAATTAGACACAGCAAGGCCTTACCATGTCTAGGCAATTCTGATTCTGTATCATAGCTCAGAAAAATAATTTCTCTCGTCACACCAATCCGCCCACCCAGCTTCTCCAACAGTGCATCTTGCAGGGTATCCTTAAAGTCTACCAACACACTGCACTCCTAGAGAATATGTTCCCAAGTATCTCTTTCTCGCCCATCACATCTCTAACATCTGCTGTCTACCTGTGGAAAAATTCTCTGGAGTCTACATGGGGTTTAAAAATATCTATGTAAACATCTCCAAGCAAAAATCCTAAATCTTCTAGATTTTGTTGCATATTTTGGAGACATACATATATAATCCCATTATTTCTTTGTGAATTGCTTATCCAGCCTCTCTTCCCAATACCTTTCTAACCTCCTCTAATTAATTCTTGTAGTTATCATGCAATATTTTATATGGTCTACTAATTATTCCTTTTTTAATGGCAGCTACTATTCTAAGAGTCTACTAAAAACTCTACCAGTGCTGGTCTTTTGTTTAGGATCCCCCCTATTTCTTTCTCTTTGCCTATACTCTGATATCAATCCTTGATAGGGAAGGCAATCTCTAACATGCAGTCCAAATAAATTCTTGGCCTCTTCCCATTCTATTACCTTTCCCTCTCTATTTATTTGCTCCCAATATCTTGGTTCCTTTGCCAGTTTTCTCCAAAAATTCTAGCCCACTTCTGCCTATTGTCTATATCCCTAATTGCATTCATCCTTATTGGCAGAATCTCCTTGAGAACCCACCCTACAGTTTTGTGTTTGAGTCATAATTATTATGTCCACACTGTTTGACTATGTGGAAGCCACTTAACAAAATGTTTCTGGGTCATCTCGGGAGAAAGGCAGTTTTGATTCATGGATATAAATCATTTAAAAATATAGTGAGGATTACAATCTCTATAGTTATCTCTGAGAACTTTCAGCACTATATTATTTTAGAGTACCTGCCATGTTGAGCATTGTCTGTAAGGTAGGAATCATTTTTGTAAGAGCAATGTAATCCCTCCACGTGTACACTCTGCTGCTCAGCACAGAGGTTAATGTGCTGTAGAAATTAGCGGTATCATTGACTTTTCAGGTTAATTCATTGTCAGCTGAGAGGCATACTGTTTATTTTTGTTTTTAAATCACTCTTCTGTCAGCTTGAGTTACTGTTGGTACTCCATTTCATTTATATTTCTGTGAATGACTTAAGGTGTCATCCAGTATGATTAGAAGGAAACCTGTGGTTGCTATGACAGAAAGGGAGGTCATCCATATGCTAAGTCTGCAGCCATATCCTGCTAAGTTTATTCTAGCTGTAATGTACTGCAAATACTTCTGTTACAATTTTATCTTTTGAAAATGTACACCTCTACCTAAAGTGGAAAACAGTTTCTTATTAGTTTAACTCAGGTAAATGATTTGTAAGGAGAAACATTTTTCTGCCGAAGCCAAAGCTTAGAATTCAATAACAAGAAATGGATTATAATACCTTTTGAGAAATTGGACACCCTGGTTAAGAAAACAGACAACTGGTTAAGAAAACAGACAGAATGCATACAAATTCACCAAACTGAAGCAGTTTATTATAAAAGTAATAAAAACACACTTTTGTGTACTTTATCTTTCCAGACAATATATATATATATATATTCCAGGTGCCTCATATAGAGGTACCAGGAATTAGGAAAATTGCTATTGAGAATGTATTTCTTTTCCCATTCTGTCACGACAATGTTTGCATAATGAGACCCACAAGCTAATCCTATGGCCACTCCTTTTTTCTTCTAAAAAGTGCTGTTTTTCAAAATAAATGTAATTATTGCATAGCACCAACTGCAATAACTCAGTATAAAGGTCGATTCTGTCCTAGGGCAAGTCACTATGGCTATACAAAAATTCTGTGAACCACTGTAATCCTATATCATGTGAGATTGCAGTATATAGGTCCTTGACCTCTATAGTTAAGAAAGTAAGATTCTCATCAAATCCCAAATCATTACATTTCTTTAAAAAGTCCCACGAATGCCTATATATATGTGGGACTTTTTGTACTAAAGATTTTAAATGATGATCTAACAAATCTGGCTGTCAGATTAGTGACAAAGTTCCTTGCATCAACTATAGGATGCATTGGTAGATTATTCCTATTTTTATGTATCTTTGGTACCCCAAAAATAGTAGGTACCATGGAATTTCTAAGATTTAAGTAATCTTATTCCTCCTGACTGATGTAACTTTGTGTAAGCATATCATATAATGTTAACAAAATCTTTTGACAGACAATATGCAATTTGGTTTTGAAATTTGCCTAGAAGTCTCTTCAAACAATATGCTATACACTTTATTTGTGTAATCTGTGTTGCTCATAACTACAACCCTACCCACTTTAAAAGTTTTGATGTTTCCATTTCATCTTTTGTCCAGTTGAAGCCCCTCTGAATTCATTCTTAATGTGGATCTTAGATCTGATTCACAGATTCTCTCAAAAGCTTGTAGCACAGGGTGAAGGGATAGGCTGCAAGTACTAGATAATTTTAAATTATTTGTATCTGAGCTAATTTACTCAAACATTATATTTAAGTTAAGCTTCCTCATAATTTTTTTTAAATCAATTAATGCATCCACTATACTGGCCTTTTTGCCCATGACAAAAGAAAACTCCTTTGAAAGTAGGTCAGCATAGGCCTGGTCATTGTCACAAGAACTAAAACTGAACACATTAAAGTCACCTGTAGAGTTATTGATGACAGTACATAATCCAAGATGCTCTGATTCATTCAAGTCCCTTATCAATTCCTCCATGCTTTATTGCTCTGCAAAGTATTCCTCCATTCCCTCACAGGATGCTGAATTGGGTAAGGTCTCTCCAGCCATAATTCTCTCCCCACCTGCTGTTTGCCCCTCAGTCTTTTGGATCATTGAAGTAATGGAAAATCCAAATGAGGCTCCTCAGAACCAAAATCCTCTCACTGCGGCCTATTTCCTTCATGCTGTCCATTCTCCAATGTTTCAAAAGGCTGGAAGTTGTTCTTAATAGTGTAAATTGAAAAATGTATTGATTCTGTGACCAGTGATTTATAGTTCAGTGCATTTAGTTAACATTATGATATAATGTTTGATAGAACTGAACAAGCTGATTTAAATGTAAAAAGGAAAAGAAAGAAATTATATAGGGATGAATGTGAGTATTGTGATAAGTTAGCCTACCCTCTCCCTAAATCTTATTTAGAGGTGGAAAATAACACTGGGAGGATTAGGTTAGATAACAGAGTTGAAACTTGTGGTTTGGGTCAGGGTAACACACTGTCCAGCATTCCAAGGGATTCTGAATTTGATCAGGAATACCCCCCATTGAGGAGATCTGAGCAACTGCAGAACAAGAGCAATCATCCAAGGGCTAATAATATATTTTTTTAGATCAAACGGGGGGTTCCAAGGAGGTAAGGTACAAGGGACCACACCGCAAATTGAGGAAGAACAGTTACAATTAACAACGGGCTAGAGTGGGCATTATGCTAACAACATTACAACCTCTTTTGGAGGGGAAGTTGTTGAGTTACCAAGGGTTCAATATTTACAACTATGCAGGGCTGGAGACTGATAACGGTTATTTCTCACTACTGAAAAAAGGTGTCAAATTTGTACCAACTAGGAAAGGTGATATATCACAAATTATAACTGAATTTAAATTATTTACAAGGAAAATTAATTTAAATTATTTGTTTGAGGACACAAGGAGGAATGATAGTGAAGTGGTAGTTTTTAAGAGAAAAAGCTGTTTCAATCCACCCCTACACCCTACTATAGCGATGTTCGATAAGATTTGTATCCAAGAAATATATGAGTTATATCAATCCCATAAACTGAGATATAACAACTTGTCCAAAGAAGAAAGTAGTTTGTTGAATGAATTAAGAAGCAACATAAATTTAAGATTCATGAAACCTGACAAGGGTGGTGGGATGGCAATAGTGGATAAACTAGATTATAATAATAAAATTAACACAATGCTACAAGATGATGTAAAGTATGAGGTAGTCTCCATTAATGAGATTAATATATCCCACAGGAAAATCCAATTGTTATTGGAAGATTCCCTATTTCAAGGATTTATCAACAAAGATAATTCTTATTTCCTGCAGAATGAACATCCAACTATCTCAGCCTTATTTGGGATTCCAAAAACTCAGAAAAATGTAATTGACCCTCCATATAGGTTAATAATCACTTCACAGAATAGTACCACCTATTCATTGGGTATCTTCATAGATAGGGTGATTAGGAATGCTTTGTTTCCCATTGATCATATACTTTGTGACCCTTGGGATTTTTCGTCAAGAATTAAGAGTGAATATTACAATGACTAGTGCATTTTCCACCATCAATGTGGTCGACCTATTCACCTCTATCCCACACAGGGAGGTCTACATTTTTTTCATGAAGCAGTGATTGATATGACTATATTAAGTAATATTATGATCAATTTTGCAATGGTCCTTATGGAAATTATCTTGGAAAATAACTATTTCCTTTTTGAAGGAGAGTATTATAGACAAACACAAGAGGTGGCAATGGGCATCAGTTGCATCCCCTTGTTTGCCAATCTAGTAATGTACAGTTGGGAGAAGGAACACATCCTCTGTAGTAAATTCATTAGTAATTGGTTATGTTACTTATGCTTTCTGGATGACATGTTTATTTTGTGGAAGGGTGAGGACCAACATGAAGAGTTCACAGAATGCATCAATGGAATTTGTGACTATTTTAAGTTCACAAGTACATTAAGTGATACAAAGGTGAACTACCTGGATGCCACTCTTTCCAAGGAAAGAACTCAGGGAAGGTTTCAGAAACCAACTTTTTCGAATGATTATCTTGAGTATAATAGTTGCCACCTACGTCATGTAAAGAAAAAATAGCGAAAAGCCAAATGGTGAGACTAGCTAGGATGTGTTCAGAAAAGGAAATATGTTTAGTAGAAATGGTCACTTTTGTAAATTTCTTCACTGAGAGAGGTTACCCCACTGAACGTATTCATGACACATGTAACCAGGTAGTAAATGAATGGGGGAAGAGATATGAGCCCCTATTAGGTACCCCCCTTTTGAGAGAAGATGGTAACAACCAGTTCCAATGAAACAATAGGTTCACTCAATCCATGATTTTGACATATGGGGAAATTAGTGGACCCATTACGAATATTCTGAATAAGAATTGGATGTTATTTAAAGGAAATGGCGAAATGTTGAAAGATTTGGGTACGGAACCGTACTTTGTATATAAAACTAATTTTAACTTGAAATTTCTTTTAGAACATCCCATAAAAATTAATAGGTACCTAAAAGGGACTACAAAGTGTGGTTCTTATGATTATTATCCATATATGTTACAAGGCCCTAACTTAGAAATAGGTGAACCTAGGAGGAAAGTGACCTGAGTAGCAGGCTGTTGTGGGTCCAGTGATTTGGTTTACCTTGAAGTCTGTCAAGAATGTTTATTTTATTATATAGGGAAGACTGAGAGGACCTTTCAGAAGTGGATTTATGAACATCTTTACACAATCAGGCGTAAGGATGGTAACAATGCCCTATTTGGACATTTTCAAGGAAATGTAGAGTGCAAAAAAATCTTCTTTGGCATTTTGGAAATAGTGGAAAGAAATCCTAGAGGAGGGTTTTGGAAAAATAACTTAGAATGAGTTTAAGTTAGCAAATAAGAACAAATGCAACTGTTTTTCCTGGTATTAATGACACTTGTTGCATTATGCCTATATTAAAACACCGTACAGTGACATTTTAAATATATTATTGAAGTATGGCTCAATAGATGTTTTATTGTAATATACCTTTAAGGTTTTAAATGTTCTCTGATGTTTTTTTTTTAAATATGCTTTTAAAGTTGATTGGTTGTAAATTAATATTTAAATGTCAAAATGATACAATTGTGACAGTTCTAAGGAAGTCTTGAGACAAAGATCTTGACTGCTTGATTATTGTTTTTAAAATTGTGATTAAAAAGTTCTATGGTGGTTCTCTGAATCATTATTTTGATCTAGCAAGGTGCATACTGTTTTCAGATCCTAACAGGTAACCATTTTCCAGTTGTAATTTCCGGACTTTAAGCAACTTGTATTCAAACTCATCCAGGTGTTCAGTTAAGTTGCCATTGTCTTTAAAGGCATTATGTCCAAAATCCAACTTTCTTTTCAGTCATTCATCTATATTTGGTACTGCATAACTTTCAGAAAGATGAACCACATTATCAGTTCCACTTAGTGCAGAGTGGTTGCTACTTGGGGTGGATGCTTCTCTGTGCCTCTTAGTATAACATTTAGGATAAACTCCCACAGATGATCTTCCAAGGTTTTCCTCCCATGCACTGGAAAGAGGAACTGAGTCCAGCTGTTGTGTGAATTGCTGGACTAATAGGAATAAATTACCTACTGACCTATATAAAACTTCCAACTCAGATTCAGGAAATAGTGAATGAGAATTATTTGAACCTCCTGCTGCTATGCCCTACCAAACACAAAAAATAAACTGGTAAAGAAAACAGGTAGAATACAAATTCACCAAACTGAAGCACAAAGACTGAGAGGACTTAAAATTCAACCTGCTGTTTATTATAAAAGTTAAAAAAATGCACTTTATCAATAAAATAGCTCTAAACGTTTATTCTTTAGTCAAGGACCTGGGAACTCCTGTAGGTAGTAACCTAGCCTTAAAACAACATGTGTCTAAGGTAGTAAGAAAATTCTTCTATGCTGCTCAACTGCTAAGCAACTGCATGGCATCCAACTCCAGAAAGGTCATCATACCACTGCATTCATCCCTCATTAGACCCATCATAGATTAGAATGCCCCCTTCTGCATTTACCTGATCAGACATATGCAATGACTGGAATGTCCACAAAGTTTCCTAAAATACAGGGAGTAAACACAATGCCCTACACTGATCACCCCAAAGCCCCGTCTCTTTACTCAGTATCATACAGAAGATTTCTGAGAGGTGATCTTTGCACGGTGTACAAGCATCCCTGGATCCTGTTTTGATGAACCTTTTGCACATATGGAAAGCAGACAGCATAAGCACCACTAGATTAAAAGACCTAAATTTTGCTTGTGACATAAATATTACACATTGGAGAGACATATATGTTTCTCAGAGAATTTACATTAGTTGGAACAGGCTCCCCATTCAGTTGTAGCAGACTTCCCATGATCTCTATACATTTTAAGTGCAACTTAGGCCAATGGATGGGTAATCGGAAATTCACCCCAACCTAACACCTACATCTGAGTACAGAGGCAGTCAGTAAATCACCCCTATATAAATCAAATTTGTGGGTTACATTTGGCTAGGCTTATAAGAGCCCTAGTGGTTGTTAGCCTAGTATACACCTGTGATGTTATAAGGTAGTGCCATGTGT
Source organism: Protopterus annectens (assembly GCF_019279795.1). Classification (NCBI taxonomy): domain Eukaryota; kingdom Metazoa; phylum Chordata; order Ceratodontiformes; family Protopteridae; genus Protopterus; species Protopterus annectens. Next base: position 749,733,631 of record NC_056745.1, read on the forward strand.
ACCAGGGAGAGTAGGGTGGTGCATATGTACATATGCCAGCACAGCTAGCTGGAGTTTGGTAAATAATTTTATGTTATTTGACTATTATACTGATTTGTACAGATGTTTGAGTTAAAAATATATTTGTAAAGTTACTTGTGTTAAAAATGTATCAACAGTAGGTTTTGCTAGACAGAAAGAATGCATAAATGTATATTAGGTTGCATTGTTGTAACTGCTCAAATGTGTATGCTTATCAGAGAACCCTGGAAAGGTGGAAAGTTGAAATTGTATTATAGCTACCAGAAGCTGTCACAGATCTTAGCAAAGCTCTGTGTGTGTATTGCACCAGAGTCAGATGACTGGAAGTGATGTCATTGTCTAGCCATCATCTGGTTTCTTTGGTACCTGACAGGAAAGATTTCTGATAGGATATATATCTCACACATCCATATATATATATATATATATATATATATAGAGAGAGAGAGAGAGACATTATCTGGCTTTTGCTGTGGTAAGACATTCAGCACACACCAGCTTGCTTTGCTTTATAGTAAGTAATCAGGGAACAGTAATATTTTAGTCAGTCAGGGAAATTTACTGAGAATAGTTTAGTATTGTTTTCTACATCTATCAGAAACTATCCGACTGTATTATTTTTTTATCTCTCTGTTTGAAACTCTGTTGTTTATTCCATTTTGCATCTCGTGTTTTATGTTTTATTTTTTATCCTTAAATAATTTAATACCTTTCATTGTGGCTGATCCTTTAGAGAATACTTTTAAAATCTTGAGAATACTTATATTTGTTTGGGTGCCACTGTGGCCACTCCTGAAAGCCTTGCTGCTTTGGTCACACTCTAGTATTTGTATTAGTATTAATTTTACACAGTATAATTGGATACCCTTTGTAAGAGCCTTAGGGTAGCTGACTGGTGGCAGTGTGATTGCCTCAGAGTCTGGACAGAAAGGGGCACAGCTAGTAAATCTACACCAGCTTTTCCCAGGTGTGTATGTATGTGTGTTTGAAACTCAGATATCCTAATGTGTTCATCACCTACTGGAAACAGGAACACAGTGCTCCAAAGTGGTCAGTGTGGAGTTTTGTGTGGGCTTGGAGAGAGAAGGAGAGTCCAACCCCAGGTCTGGAGCATGCTCCCTGTCTGCTCTTAAGGGAAGTTGTGCTTGGTGCAGGGAGCTGCATCTGATAATGCTGTGTGAAAACATCTTTTCTCTTATTGACTGACTGAGTCTCCTTGATTGCTGGCCCAGAGTAGGAACATATCACAACACCTATGATCTTTTAAACAAAATCCTTGCTGAAGGAGCAAGGGCATTTAGGAGCTTCAAAGAAAAGTGGAGCATCTGACAGATTGGACTTAAGTGTAATGCTTTTGGTCTATATTAAAGCAGATTGAAATATAGCTTTGGACTGATGTAGCCACACTAATGCATTTCAACTTGCTATTCTCACATAAGCCTGTGCTGCTGGCAGAGAGGAAACAGAATCCTGATTAAGGCCATAGCAGTACAAATTTGATTAGTGGCTCATGCACTTTGTGTCAAAGGCAGGGTAGGATGGGTGTGCCAGTCCTGGGGGTGGGAGGATAGGAGTGTGCCCAGAACATATGCACATTGGCTAGATTTCCATGGTGAAGAGAGGGAAACCACCATACTGTACATCTTGTAGGTGGACTAGGTATCCTGTTGATGTCAGCCCCCTGGGAATGTGAGGAGTGCTTCCTTGCTGATGCCCACTGTACACCTCACTGATGGGTTCTGGCTGGGTTGACTGAGGACTTTGTTATTATCAGCCCCTTGCAGAAGTGAGTGGTGATGCAATATTGCACACCACACCCATGGGTTGTTACTGGGAAGATGCAGGGGAGGTAGGATATAAAAACATGAAAACCAAAGCCACATCTAATGTCTATCTCCATTATGACCACCCTTCTGGTTGACCTTTCTAGTAGTGGGACCAATGGGCCAATGTGATAGGTGTTGATCCCCACAAAGCAGCAGGGACAAAAAAGTATAAACATGCCACCATAAACTGTTCAGGGAATGATGAAGTCACTAATGGTCATTCTAAAGAAACTGATTGTAAAGCAGCACTAGCTGTTGTTTTGTCAGTAGATGGCCAGTATAAAAAGGGTACTAGAAGTAATTCAAAAATTCCAGGAGTGCAAGAACAGCTGACTGAGAAAGTAGAACTCCAAGCTTGATTTGTACAAAATGTAATGATAATCTAAAGTTTATATTTGATCTAAAGAATTATATACAATAAAAAACAACAAGTAAAACCATTAAATCATTCCCTGTACTACCTGCACTTACCGTAAATGTATAAAAAAATAGTCAATATGTTGCAGCACACAATTGTGGATTGAAAATTCCATAGTTGTAAACTGGCATGTTGATTGTAACAGCACTTTTTTGTTTAGCTAGCACAATGTGAGACATGCAGCTCATTTTACATGGATAAAACAAAAAACAAGAAATACAGAGAGTATCAACATGTATAAGTCATTCAGACAAAGAATACTGGAATTGTTTTGTTTAGACACTGTTATGCATTTAGATTTTTGGAAATTTCAGATTTTGTATAGGACTGTGTTGTACTGGACAAACATGGAGGTGATTTTTAAAAATATTCTTAAAATTAAGGGAGTGTGATGGCAACTAAAGGTGAAAGCCAACCACCCCACTCTAAATGGCAATATTAACATCAAATGCATCTATGACACTGCCAGCCCAGCTATCTGGAATTTTGTAAATAATTCTATGTCATTTTATGTACTGAGCTTCAAGAATGTAATCATAACATACCCTGCTGGAACATAGAAGATTAACTTACAAAACTTCAAGAAACTATGTTGAAATTAAGTGCTTTATGATGTGCTATAAAAGTTAATGCAGCAAGGAGACAGAATGTCTAGAACTAGACGTTTTTGTATTGTCTTGAAACAGAAGCAATTGCTAGGTTTCAAATGTAAAAGTGTT